>NW_019388257.1:0-7411 GCF_000671375.1 Centruroides sculpturatus
ATTAATATAAATTAAACAATGTTTTCACTAAAAGCACTATTAACCAAGAGCGTTTTCTTTTTGGCAAGTTATCCTTATCCTCTGAGCATTTTTCTGCATTATCTTCAGATCCATGCTCTATTTTTTGCAAAAAATATGTAAGTTTAGATTGCTTGCTTCTAGTTAAAAGATCTTTATAAATTTCCTTATATGGTGCTAAGCAGTTATGAAGAATAAAGCAAGTATGGAATAAGGGAAAAATATCTGGCAACATCAGAAGCAGAAGCATTGAGATCTGGCAACATTGAAACAAGTTTCGAGAAGGACCATGTGTATCGACAGAAGGAGAGAAAAGAAAATTTACATACTTATGTACTAATAGTTCATGAAAATAATAATTTTCGTGAACTTTTAGTACTTAAGTATGTAAAAATTTATTACATTTCATGTTGTACGAGGGTTTTACCCAATTCTCAAACTGTGTCAGAGTGAATCCGTGCTATAACAGTACCGTGTTATACGGGGATGGTCCCAACTCTTGAACCATGTTAGAGTGAATCCGTGCTATAGAAGTGCCGTGTTATACAGGGGGTACCTGTATAACAGAACCAAAAAAGTAATAATGAGATAAAATGAAATCTAGTTAAATTAGTACTCAAGTCATCTAATTATTTTAATAGTGCTATTTCAAAGATGCCTTCAAAATTTATTGTATTAATATTATGTTTTAAATTTGTTTTATTATTTTTAAATCTATAAAAGTTTTAAAATACAGTATATTTCTGAATCTAATATACAAATTTTATATAATGATATATTGTTAAGTCATTATTAATTTATATTAAAATTATTTGCTGGTTGAATTTTGAAGGTTTTGTTGATGTCATTATTAATAAATAATAATTGTATAGATAAATTAAATTTGCAGTTTTCACTGAATGACTTGCTGTATTAAATCTGATTTTTATTGCAAAACTTCCATTTCTTTAGAGAATAACCATGTTATTTCTAATTTTGTGATCAAATATGCATTTCAATGCTTACATTCTCTTCAGTATGGTTAATAATTGCTTTTTTATAATGACATGGTATACTTATTGTTAATTTTCCGTCCGATGGTGAGATTATTATTAATCATCGAAGTCAAGTCTGTTCAAAAGGGACCACCATTTATTTTGTATTCCAGACTTTACACAGACTTTTGTGTAAAGTCTGGAATACAAAATAAATGGTGGTCCCTTTTGGACAGACTTGTCTTCGATGATTAATTGACATGGATATTGACATGGACTATTAGATAAAATTATTGTTAGTTTATAATAAAACTGGGTATAAGAAGGTTTTATTGTAAATTATAATAATTTGATATAATAATATACCATGTCATTGAAAAATATAAGTTATTAGCTGTACTGAAAGGTGTGTCTGTGTGAGTTCACTACAATATGTGTATGACTGAAAAGTTACAAATGAACTGTCTGTTCTATAAATAAATGGAAGTTACAAAATAAAAATCAAATTGATCTTGTATTGAAAATAATAAATTTAATTTATCTGTTTATGTAAATTTCTAAATATGTTATGTTATAAATAACTTATTTTCATTTTATAATAAATGGAGAAGTTATGCTTTATTGCTGCCTTATAATAAACTATACAAAGTAAATAAAAATTAATGGTGTACAATTTTTAAGATTAATAATATATATCAACAAAAAATCCACTTGGATTCCACAAAAAGGAACTGTTTTCAAGTTAAATAATTCTATTATTATCAGGAGAATAGATGGAAAGCTTTTTGTAAATTTTCGTCCGATGGACTTTGTCTTCAAAAGAATTAATCATTAATTCTTTTGAAGACAAAGTCCTTTCCAAAAAATAGATGGAAAGCTATTCTAATTGAATAAACTAACTTAGTAAATAATTGTTTTTCAATCCATTTTATAGTCTACATTGAAAATTTTTGCTAGAAAATAAGAGAAAAAAATCAGATGTATTTTGAAAATTTGTAATTGTAGGTTTTACTGAGAGATGAAATAATATGCATTGAGATTGATAGTATTTTGAATATCTATAAAAGAAATTCATGATTTGATTTTTTGGTAGTTTTTCTGTTTTGATTTTCTTTTTTTTTAAAGCACAATGCTGAATGTATATAAATGGTAATGAAAGCATCTTCAAATTCTTTAAATAATAACAAAAATTAAAGTACATTTTTGTTATTATTGTCTATGGATGACTTACTTTTAATATTACCCTGCCTTATATTCCAGCTTTCATAATACTATTCTGTTTAATATAATGTCCATTTTGGAAATCATTTTAGTTTCTAATTTATAAATAAATTATAAGTAAATATTTTGCTTTTTTAACATTATAATTAAAAGTGCTGAGTTGGTAGGCTAAAAAGTCAATGTCAACAAAAGTAAATCTGTACACCCAAATGAAATAGAAAACAACTTTTGAAGATCACACAATAGAGCAAGTATCAAACTTTAAGTATCTTAGGTGCTTCATAATGGACACTGAAACTATTGCTAATTTACAATAGTTAAAGTAAAATAAACTGTAATTAATTTAAAAACATTTAGAAAGCCACAGTTACAATCCTAGTAGTAGTTTATCTGATTTTGTTTTATATGATATAATATGGAATGAATATTTCTTGATTAAGGCTAACAATATTATCATTTCACTATCAAATGTAACTTTTGAATTTTCATATTGAATCACAACTACAAACATATTTCTAATGTTTAGACTAGATGTTGCCTTTTAGAGTTTAGGAAAACTAGTTAGACTCTCAGAACTGGTTATGTGACAAAGAAACAAAAATTGAACAAAAGACAGCACAACCTTAATTCATGGAAGGTCAGTGCTGAAAAGGGGGAGAGTGAAACAAGGTCACTGTCACCAATGATTGTCTGAGGGGGCAACAGCACCACCAACCTTTTATTACGCAATGGGAAAAACATTTACAAAAATTACTGTGACACAATGCAATGTATGTATTGATATTATACAATATTTAAGAACAATTTCAATCACTGATTCCAACATGTAAAAATATAAATGCTTTATTGGATACTATAAAATATAGCTAAAATTGATATGTATTTTTAAAAGATGCATGATATTTAGGTTTTTACTATAATTAATAGAATTTTAGTCTGATGTTTCTGAATATAAAGTTCACAGCAAATTTTATTATACCACACTGAATATACTAATTAAGGAAAACATCTGCAGATAAGCATATTCACCATAATGAATAGCATTCAGTAGGTTGCCATGTTTGGGTTGTAGAAGCTGCAGATGCACAGTTTACTAACTAAATAGTTAGATTTACTGCTAACCATCCACCATTTATGAAAAATAAATCTACATATAACATGTTAACAACTGGTTAAACTTAGAAATTAATAAACACTATACTAAAAAACCAGCAACAATATTTTAAATAAAGTGCAAACATTTTTGCCTTTCTGCTTCTAGTCTAAGTCTTTCTACGAATTATAAGCTCTCCCTTTCCCCTCCCTTCACCTTCCATCTTACATCATACACACCTACACACGTGTTCGACAATCCCCAATGTTTTCTCAACAGTTTGTTGCTTGATGATGCCAATTCAACATGGGTGAAAACTTTGTTTAAAATATTGTTGCTGGTGTTTTAGGTTATTGCAGTGTTTATTAATTTCTACATATAACAATCCCATATAAAACAAGATTGTATTATATTATAACAATTTGCTAATGTGTGATCACCAAAATTTTGTTATATACTATATATCGTTATACTGTATCATACTATAATATTAAACAATACAAAGAAAAACTCTAACACATTTACAAATGAAATCTTATGATTGTATATATAATTTTTTGTTACAGTACAATGCATCTTTTATTATGCTATCTTTTACAGGCTGCTTTCATTTTACACTGGTTAGATTTACATTAACAGTAACACTGGTTTCTAAAAGAAAAAATGAAATGATTGATGAGTATAAAAAAGGCATAACACAAAATAAATCCAGATGGTTTCTAATTTTCCCCAAAAATCTCAAAAAAATTTTTCCTGATGTGTGGACACTTTTTGCAAATATTTACATAGAAGAATTAGCAAATTTGGTAGAACATTTAGACACAGAGGAGACAAATGATGACAAACCAGAGTGTGTTATAAAAATAATTACTGGCACTTAAATTTCTTGCTAATGCCAACTCATTGACTGGAGAGTGTTGCGAAATAGACCCCAACTGGAAACGAAGTGATTTTGTAAGGAGTTTAACTCTTTGTTGACCAGGAGAGCCTTAGCACTATTATGAAATTCTTAAAAGGAGGAACAGAAAGGTACAGCAAATAACATTGGACTCATATTTTATGAATGGGTCCTGTGTCTAGTCTGTAATTGATGGATGACCCTCAACCAAGGCCATCATCATAGAACTGAAGTTGTATCTAGCAGCACTGCAGTATGAGATAATGAGATAAACACAGTGGTAGTATAAAAATTGCATTGTCAATTTCAACTATAAATAAATAATTTATACTTTTCTGTATTATTCTGTATTAATTTATTATTACTTTGTATTAATTAAAAATTTTGATAATAAACATATTAATATTGAAAATATATATATATATATATATATATACGTTCCAGACATCCTATTTATTCCATAGTAAAATGGATTTATTTTGCACTAATTTTGTTTATGCTGCTCCTCCAGTCCTCCAGAAATGCATCACTGGCATAAAATGAGGGCAACCTGTATTTAATTAAATAATATCCTTATTCTCATCACTGTCTCAAATTTTAACCATTGTTTCTTTCAAATACACCTTGTCATTCTAACAAATTGAAGTTATTTCATTGAACAAATGTTATCAATCATCATTCACAATGATCATCTTTAGGTCAGATATGAAAAATATTGAATGAATACTGACTGAATATTGTAAATGTATTAAGCAAACTAATGAATATTCAATGGAAGCGAAAAAAAAGTTTATTATTAACATCTGATAATGTGACATTTTTTATAAAAGTTGATCTGTAATATTGTATTTTGTATTTGGAAACATTTGCTTTTCTATCATATCTCAACATTAATTTCAAACAATATTGATTTACTCACTTTCTTTTAAGTAATACAGCAAAATTTGACGGTAAACTCTAAATTTTTGTAAGTTTGTCTTCATTTTTGGCGCGAAAAAGAAAACAGCAGACGACTCTTTCCGAAAATGCTCTTAGCTGTTTGGTAAAATCATTGTTGCCACTTCTCTGGCATTATCTGCGATATTATGGAGAAAATTCTATATAGTGTGAAAATTCTGTCTGATTATACCTAATTAATTTCAGTATAAAAAAAATAAAATAGAATAATAAACACAAATATTTTTTTCTGTTTTTTAAATTTTTCGATTCCGGGTCCTCCAGAGCGGTAGCTGTCACATAACCGAATGACCATCTGCTCATTCGGTTATGTGGCAGCTACCGCTCTGGAGGAACTTGCTCCATAGCCGATCATTGGGTGCGTTCGTTAATAGCGGTCGCTCTGCGTCTCTGCTACTACGGGAGTGCGAGCTGTTTGTAGGCACGACGGTGAAAGAAAGAAAGATAGCGGCGCCCGCACTATCGATAGTATCGTGATGGAGGAATCTATAATTCTAAAATATGAGACAAAAGAAGTTCCAAATGTAAAATTTAACCATAAAATGGATTATCTGTTGACAGAGCATTCAAAGTAGCCACGAAAAAAATTAGAATGCCGGCTACTATTCGGAAAAATTCGAAAAGACACATCACCGCGTGCACTAACTTGCGCTTTCACAACTTCTAAATTTTCATTCATAAAACCACATAATGGAGGAGTTACGCGGAGCAATAAAAGAACGCTCCCTTTTCTTCTCGTTTTCCACGTTTTCGGAGAAAATACCCTGCTAGCTCGGAAGTTTGTAAACTTCGACAATCTTCATTGCCCATGATCCCAGTTAGCGGCAGTTTATTATATAATGTTATATATATTAGCCTGTAGATTTACAAGTTTTTTTAAATAAGAAATCAGACAAATGAAAAACATAATCTCTCGTTTTATGATCATTAAGAAAGAGGCAAAAGAAGGCAAGTTAAGCATTTCTTCAGAATTTAATAGTTACTTTTGATTTAAAGAAAGCGTTATATTCCTCAGAAGTAAATGAGTGATGTGAAACGAAGTAGTTTTCCTCTTGACAAATATTCTGGCGACACTTATCACTAAATATTTTAAACAATTAATACTGACAACTAAGTATTTGGCTTGTAAGAAGCATGCCAGCTTTTGTCAGATTAAAATTCTTGGTTATAAATATCGAGATGAAAAGGATTGCATTTTTAAGAAATGTATCCAATGGGCAAAGGTTGTTAGCCAGCTGTTACGTCGAATATAAAACGTGACGTTAATACAGTAGTGTTAAAAAAATTAAGTCAAATATAACTCTTCTGACTTTGAAATTCCTTCATGAACAATAATTAGATTCATATATGCAATCCATGCAAATTCCTGGCACAAAGAATAGCTAAACCAAATACATGAAAAGTAAATTAAATACTATTGACGATATTTTTTACGCGCTAGCAATAAAATATTTATATATTAAAATTAACAAATGTATTGCAAACTTCTCTTAAATTGTTGCCAAAATTTTGAAATTTCTAATAAAATGAACAATAAAATTACTTTTCTCAAAATACAACTTATGGAAATTTTTGTTCCTTTAAGCATTATCCATGATTAAATTACTCGTGATATATGATGACAAATGAGGATTTCAAGGAAAAGAACTAAAATTAAATTTTTCTAAAATAAGGTTACTGAGATTGATGTAGAGTTTGAAACGAAAAACAAAATTAAGAACACGAATAAATAATTATATTCTTCGTTACTTTCATCCAGCCATATAAAAGGGAAAGAAACGTCATCTGTCAGTTGTCATGCAGGAAATAGAAAATGACAGCAGACACGTTATTTATAGTAATTCTGAACTAAATTTATAAAGTTATAATTTTATGCTTAATAAAACTTAGTATAAACTTTAGACTTTTCGGTTTGCAAGAGAAATGTTAATTAAATAAAATTCCACTTATTTGTTCCTTTTTTTTCTTCCTGTATTTATTTTAGATTTTTTGATGTTTCGGAAAGCTTTTCTTCTGTTTCAACTGGTACAAAACACTGTATAACATTTGTAATATCTTTGCAATATCTTTATGATCCTATATAATTTCTTTCTTCTTAAAGCAAATTATGCGATATCTTCTTGTCTAGTCTTGTGTACAAATACTGTACTGTACAAATACTCTACTGTAAACTAAAACAATCTGTTTTTGTTCCCTCCTTTCTGATTCTGTTAACTCAACATTGTGTCATGCTTACTGGGATAATTTTTT
>NW_019388258.1:0-5733 GCF_000671375.1 Centruroides sculpturatus
ATAGGGTCCTCCTGGACCTAAAGGACCTCAAGGTAGAGATGGTAATCCTGGTATTCCTGGTCCTCAAGGGTTACCTGGACCAAGAGGACCATCTGGAGAAAGTGGCAAAAATGGATTGCCAGGTCCTCCTGGACCTGCAGGACCACCAGGTCCACCAGGTGAATCATTTGGTTATGATGCAGCTGCATTACAAGCTCTTTTAGGAAGTAGACAAGTCAAGGTAAGCAAAAGTGAAGAGGTGCTAATTTATTTGAGTGATATTTTACATTTCATATATATATAAAATATACATATATAAATACACACCTTATGAACAATAATAATAATTAATTGATTTTTTAAATCACATTATTTATTTAACTTATTTATTAAGTTAATAAAAGTTTTCATTTGATCTTGAATAAAAAGTTTTCAATAATATTTTAATTTATGTCTAAAATTTTAATTAAAACACTAAATAATTTATTAATTCAGGGACCAGATCCTATACTTGGAGATGAACCATTACAACTGTTTTCTTCTGATACTCCACCAGAAGAGAAAAAACGAATTGTTTTCAAATTTTATGATAAAATGGTAAATGAATATAAAAAGTTTAGAAGACCAACAGGTAAACCAGATGCTCCAGCAAGAACATGCCGTGATCTTTCTGAGATGCAACCAGAGCTTCCAAATGGTAAGGATAATTAAATGAAATTTTTTACCAGCGAGTTTTTTTTCTAATTTAATACTAATTTAGTTATTAGTCTTAATCTATAAATTTTTGTTATTAACTCTTTAAGCTCTGAAATGTAATTTTATTTATGTTTTAGAGACTAAATTGTTTTTATCCCTCAGGCTACAAGGGAAACTTTTATAACAAAACCAAACAACTTATTTATTGGCCAATTTTGTTTTGAATGGATAAGACTGATTTAGGCCAATTTCATGCTTTAAAAGTTAAACTTAATTGGTTTTAAATGTTTTCATTATCAATTTCTTCTACTGTATAAAAATAGAAAGAACATAGAAGTATTAATTTAATATGTGTATTTTAAATTTTTTATATATTATTTTCCATAATAAGGCAAACATTTACATAAGTTAATCTCCAATAAAAATTTAATATGCATTGTTATTGCTATGTTACCTTATATAAATGTATATTTATACTATATGCTATATATTTAATGTGTATTTTGGCTATATATTAAGTGTTAGTTTGAAATTATAAACTTTACTTACAGATAAGATGTGTCATATAAAAGAAGGAATTTGAAAAAAATACAAATTTGAAAAGTTAAAAAGTTATTTTTCAGAATAAGAAATGGAAAGTTATAGTATGGGATAAGATTAGACACACCAGAGAGAAACTGTCTAATAAAATAATTAATAAAAACAAAAAAATATATCCAAATTGAATTTTGAATTGAAAAAGTAGAAAATACACATTTCATGTTTTTTGCTTTCCAAATTTATTTTCATTCATAATTGTTAAGAAGTTATCCTGCTAAGATATAATTATTTTTCATTTACTTCAAATAGTAGTTTGAACTTTTTGATNATTAATTAATATGAATTTCTGCTATAAGGTGTACGTATAAAGTTTGAGCTCTTTCTTGAAGTGGTACGCAGGAAAAAATAATTGGGAACCACTGACTTATTCAATAGCAATGGTATTAGATTTTTGATATTTATAATTGATATTTTTTCATTTAAAAACAGAAGAAAGTCATTATTAATATGAACAATTATTTATTGTGACATATCACAATGCAGGGCCACAATTTTTAATCATCTTTAATTTAAACTAATTTATAATATATGCTCTTGAGTTTATAGTGTCTTATACCTATACATCATACTTTTTCTGATAACAATAGTCATGTTGGTCATCTATCTAACTCCATGCTGAAGAAAAGTTTTGAATTGAAATCATTGATTTTCAATTCAGATTGGAAGTTCATATATTGTTAATCAGGGTCTCTAGCCCCTAAGCTTTCCATAATTGAACTTTATCTATCTAACTCCGTTCTTGAGATTAATGAAAGACAATCAGACAGATGGTGCCATTGGGAATTTATAGATCTGTAGTTTGAAAATTGCAGCCTAATAAATAATGCTTATCTTTTTGGCTTATTCTAAATTATATACAATACTGTTTTAAAAAGAGACTAGTTTTATACCTATTAATTGTTATTATTTCTCTTTACTTAAGTGCAGTTTATATGTATTTTTCAAATTTTGTTAGCAAAATTATCTAAACTTGAAAAGCAAAATTATTAAGAAATGTAGGGAAACTTATTTTTTATTATATAAAAGTTTAATTCCAATTATCAAGGTCCTTATAAATTTTTTATCTTGGAACCCAAGCTAGTTTTTTTAAAAATAGAAGTATTCAATGAGTAGCCATCATAGTCCTTGTAATATTGTACATTTCATAACGAAGTAAAAAGGAATTGCAATATCAGAATTGAATAATAATGACCCTGGATCATTTACAATCAAATTTTTTTTTTTTAGGAATTTATTGGATAGATCCTAATCAGGGAACAAGCAAAGATGCCATTGAAGTTTATTGTGATATGGAGAATAAAGCTACATGCCTGTATCCTATATCTAATGAAGTAAGTATATTTACAATAAAATATATTAATTCTAATAGTTAATAAATATGTATATAACAAAAATTTATTTTATTAAATAAAAATAGAATTTATTATATAAATATTCAAACATTATTTTTTTTTAAATAGATTCCCAAAAAATCATATTACAAAGGAAGAAGTGTGTATACCTGGTTTAGTGAAATGAATGATGGTTTTACGGTGAGCTGTCATTTTTTAATTTTAATGATGCATGTATAAAAGTAGTTGAATTATATAGTTTCATGAAAATATATTTAAATCATTTAATTTTTTCTTCATAACTACAATATTTTCTTATTTATAATCAATTTTATCATAAATTTGCTAAGGTTTCTTTAATATATGTATTGATTTGATTCTGATAGTATTACTTTTGTTAATATATTAAACAATGCAATGCTAATTTGCAATTTTTTTTAATTTTTAGAATGAGAAAAAATATAATTTGAAATTTATAACATAGCATAATTTGTTTAATACTTACTCTAAATAAATAGAGACATACATGTGGAATTATCACACCAGTGAATGAGATTAATTCACAAATTCTTTAATGATTATTAACACTTAATAAAAATAAAATATGGCTCTTTTAACATGTACATAATAAAGAACACTCAAAATGCATTTTGGACACAACAAATAGCCCCTCTTAGGTTGGTATTCATACATCAATAAACATTATAAAATAAATTATAAAATACATTAAAAGGCCATTGTAAACATGATGACTTCACAAATATCACAGGTGATATCTCAACAAGTATAATAATTTCACAATTTGGCCTTTTAATGTATTTTTAATTTATTTTATAATGTTTATTGATGTATGAATACCAACCTAAGATGGACTATTTATTGTGTCTGGAATACATTTTGAGTGTTCTTTATTATGTACATGTTAAAACACCTTTATTAAGGTATTAATAATTATTAAAGAATTTGTGAATTAATCTCATTCACTGGTTTGATAAGCCTGTATGTGTCTATTTATTTAGATTAAGTGCTATATTGCTTTTAGCCCTTAATACTATTTAATATTCCATTGTAGCATAATTTGTGTTATAATGATACTAAATATTTAAACTATTGAAATATTATTAACTAACTAGACAATGTAAATAATTATAAAAATGATTGAAAAATATGTAAAGCAACTATTCAATTGTGTACAAAATTGACAGTGACAATTTAATTAATAACAATTTGCAAACTACAAAAATGCATAAATACATATATTCATTTGGTAAAATTTGTTTGTTATGTTTGAGTTATATTGCAGTCAGAACAATCAAAAGTTATATTTAACTTATTAAATTAAAATTTTTACATATATACTTTAGAAAAAGTAAAAAACTGATTCACTGTTGTAATAATAATACTGTAATATTTTAAAAACAAAATAATTAATATAATAAATAATGTAAGATTCAAATATAGTGTTGAAATTTTTTTCTTCAAGAGTTCTAATGAAATGTTTTAAAACTAAAAATCTGTAGGGAGATATTTGATTTTTAATAAAAGCAGGAAAATGTTTTATTTTTTCATAATTTATTTATTTTTTATTGTTTTATTTATAAATATATTTGTAATAGAATTTTATTGAAAAATATATAAATTCAAAAGTAAAGTATAGGTAATATTAATACACTTATAATTTGATAGTTATCATTAAATACTTATAGTTTGATAGCAAAATAGATTAGGATAGGATATAAGTACTTAAATGGCAACTGCCAAATTTGTAAAGCATTATGTATTATTATGTTAACACACTTTATAAGTCTATATTTGAGAAAATCATTTGGTATTAAGCATTTGGCAATAAGGTATTTTCTTATTGTTCTTGGCAGATTCAGGTTTAAATCCAAGCTTTTGATTAGAAGTGGTTTTTAATCCTTCACTTTATTTCAAGATTGCGTCAATTGATACAGTATTGCTTATAATAGGCTGGACTGTGATTAGTCATTTAACTCATTCAATTCTGTTCATTAATGTTATGTACTTGTGTTATATATTGCAATATTAATCAGTCAGTCATTTGCATTATAGTATTTCAAGAAACTGATTTTTAAAAAAATCTAAAATAATCATATCAAGATATTAGAAAAGAAAAACACTAGCAATATTTTTTTTATGATTTATCAGTATAAATGATGTCAATAAAGTAGCATTTGCCTTGGCTCAGTGTTCATTTTACCATTACAGCCAAAATAAACTTCTGGATATTGATTCTTATGCAAGTTCTAATAATAATTTAATAAAACATAAAAATATAGAAGATACAGAAAGTCTTCAAACATCTTTCATTTGTTTTTTAGTAATGGCAATGTCACTAGAGGATGTTTAAACCAATTTGCATTATTGCAGAGGCATTATTAGCCTCCATAAAAAAAGTCCTCTCTGTAGATGAAGATTGTGTCACTAGTGATTAAGACAAATGTTTGAACATTTTCTGTATCTTTCTACATTTTTATGTTTTATTAAATGTAAATACCATTGAGCATCTTCAAATGTTCTAATAGTAATCTTTGTCATATCCATATACTTGTTAAATAATTTAAAATTTTCAGATTAAATTATAAAGGTTATCTAAAATTAATGTAACTTATTAAATGTAGATGTAATTTGGATAATCTTGCATCCAAATGTAAAGAAAAATATTTTAGAATTTTGAAAAACACAAAAACAATTTTTATAAGATAATCAATAAGTTTCTTACATATTACTGTTTATCTTAATCTGCACGTGGCATTATATCATAAAATTAATGTTAATATATTCTTAAATTTTTCTTATAGATAATATTTTATAACAGATAAAAAAATTTGTTAGAAATTTTATTGTAAATATGATAAATGTCATTATTTATTTTCATATTTACTCTTATTTTGTATGTTATTTTAAATGTTTTTTTTAGATCAAAAAGCTGCTTAATAATTTATAGGTTAATCATATTGTTTTAGTAATAGGCCAACATTTTTGTTTTCAAAATGCATTATATAATAACAGCATTCATTTCAAGTAGTTTTGAAAATGCTTTAAATTTGTTTAATAGTTCACTCATAATCATGCATACAAATATATATATATATATATATATATA
>NW_019388258.1:7312-8198 GCF_000671375.1 Centruroides sculpturatus
TATTACATTACATTTAATGTTTATTTAAATCATCAACATATATTACATTACATTTCTACTTCAGATATACTAATAATACATTCTAATAATACTAATATATCCTAAAAATAGCAGATTGTCATTGGCAACGGCAAAAGAGTGGAAACATCATTCGCACTTGTTCGAAGAAAGTCCATTGTTCGTCTCACGTAACTGCTGAACGAAAAGTCCGTTGTTCGCAGCAAGTCCGTTGCTCGAGTCACGTAACGGTCAAACAGAAAGTCCGTTATTCGCAGCGTCCGTTATTCGAGGCACCACTGTAATGCATTTAATAATACATCGATATTTTTACAGCTAGTTAATTAAATAAGCCAACTTTCTTAAAACATCTGTGCATGATATATTCGTGTTAAGTGAAAATGCTATTTGCAATACTTCTATCAGAGTTAATATGTCAAGTTGCCGATAGCTGGAGCTCGAGTCGCTTTGCGGCGAGAAGTTGATTTATCCATTTGGTTAGTAAGTAGTATTACCATTTTCAAGCATTTTTGTAATTTTTTCTGCGAGAAAAAAACAAGAGAATGCCGAATCAGTGTTTTGTGACGGATGTAAGTCTGGCTACTGCAAATTTGGTGAGAAGTGGCATATTTTTATACAACTTTCGAACCAGTTAGATAAATGGAAACGTATAATTCCTCGAAAAATATCTACAACGCACAAGAAAATCGCGAATTGATTTTTTTATGCATTTTGATGAAAGATTTCTGATAAAGAATTGTGCATATAATTGAGGGTAAAAGAGTTGAGATCCCCTGTGGAAAATGGCAACTAACATGGGCTGCTTATCCTTCGAATTTTTCCAATTGCCGTTATAATTGTCAGTTAAAATTCCAGAACATTAAGTTTG
>NW_019388259.1:0-7519 GCF_000671375.1 Centruroides sculpturatus
TATGTTTAAATTTTAGATTATAATTCTGTTATTACTCAGATGTGAAAAAATTCTTTAAAAGTGTGTATGTAGTTGTTGGTATGTAATTGTATCATGTTGGTGGATTATGTTCTATTTACTTGATATTGCTGCCTAATACTAAGCAGAAGTAAGGGCAAATGATTGCTATGGTTACACTCTGCTCGTGTATATCTAGAGTATTTAAAAATTTCCTATGTAGTAGTAGTGGTAAGAGATTGTTTACCTATGAGTAAAAAGCTTTCATTATAAAATCTAAAATATTTAAACAAAATATAAAACCAAATCTATATGCTGATCATTATGTTAATATTTTGTGTCATAATGCTAGTCTTTGCATTTGTACTCTATTTGTACCAATTTATAGCAAACTCATTGTCCTATTTTGAACTATCAAGTGATTGTAACTAAAGTATCCCTATTCAACACTGTCTAGAGATATATTTATCAGTTCAAATACAACCAAATTGGTATGGTGACATTTCAGAACTTGCAGAAGACATTTCTATGTATGATAACTCACCACTATGGCATTTTTGGTACTGCAAGCAACAAAAAAACTTTTGCATGAGCATGCGTCAGCCAAGTTTTGGGTATGAAAGTAGCCACAACTGTTAAATGTCATTCTTATCAGCTACAACAGCTATCATCGTGCCAGAATGTGCATTTCTTGTAAAACTGTAAAGCTATTTTATGAAAATCAAAATGCACAACTTTACTTTGAGAATGATATCGTAAGAATTTCTGCTGAGGATCATCCATAAGCTCCTAGAAGAATGCTTGCTTGAAGAACTGGATGTCTGGGATTCAATCCAGTTGATGGTACAAACTTATAATTTCATGAGTCATTGAAGATGTTACCACAGCTGTTGTTTGACAGTCAATGAATAATATTGCAGACTCTAGTAGTGCATATGCAGTATCATTGGTAGTTGGATATATCTTATGGCACAGTGTGGAAGTGTAAGTTTGCCGACGTTAAGGGGGATACAGTTTATCTCGCGTCAGAATGAGCCTAAGGGAAACCACATGTGGGGGCGGTGGCGAAGGATGCAAATGAACAAGTGTTTTACAAGAGAAAACCCGTTTATTTGTTCGAATTCATGCTTACACTGATATTGGACAATTCCAAAATCTCGGTGTTCCTATGAAACAGTGAGAGTTTGGGTGATCGGTCGTAGCCCAGGCAGACAAGAAGGATCGCTGGACGATGCAGATGTTCAGCATTAAGCTGCGGCATCCTAGGTGATCAGCAGTAGCACAACACAATAGATAAAGCACAACTGTAGGCTTAATCCAGAGGAGACTCTCTTTCGACCATGACATTCTGATTTTTATAGTTTTTCTCCCACTATTCGCATTTCGGATTGGTCCCTCATCCCATTCCTCGCTTCCCGATTAGTCTCTCCTTTGTCTCCAGGTGCAAGATGAAACCTTTTCGGGTCGCGGGAAAGGTCTGATTCGAGGTGTCCATCTGATACCTCTTTGTCGACTCTGCTCGGTGACTGTTTATAAAACAATAACACCTGCACTCATAACTCAGGCCGTTGTTTATACCATTTTTTGATGTCTAAGAATTTAACGATCATTTTCATCTATCATTTATCAAAAATTTCCCTTTTTTTTTTTTTTGTTCGAAAAGGTTTATCTCAGCCAACATTTTATAGACACGTGAGTCAATGATCTACCTATTTATGAGTGCTCGTGTTAGAGTTTGTCTTCCGCTAAGACCTTAACAGATAGTTTGACACATACTCGAACAGTTCCGAGTCTCGTTGTTTACATCTTGTGTTGTTCAAGAATTTCACGGTTTACTCGAGTTCAAACCTCGTCTGGAAACTCACAGAAGGTATTGAGAAATTTCATGCATTGTTATCCATACAAGATAAGCCACAACTAGCATAGTAGTTGTTTGCTGCCAACAGGGAAATGAAACTGATCTTTGCATTGATCTTTCTTGTCAGAATGGAAGAGGATGTGATCTGCCATGAAATATCCTGCAGCATGACGAGGCCAGGTTTCACCTCAGTGGAATAGTAAGCACCTATAACTGTTGTATTTGGGTATGGAAAACACGAGTGTTTTCCAGTAGATTCTATTGTACTTACCTGAAATAATCTGGTGTGAATTTACAGCCATATTTATTCTTGGACCATTTTTCTATGAAGAAGCTAGTCCCAATGGGCTTGTGTCATGCTTTGTGATGGCCCAAGATAGCAAAAGATTATCAACATCTGTCATACTCCAACTGTAACAGCCAGAATGACCTTTAGTCAACCATTTGCATGCAATATGGTGGTGCTTCCACATATTGGATGCTGTATACAGCAATTTCTGTGGCAACATTTCACTGATAACTGACATGACACTCCCCTCAATCTTTAACCGTTAAAACTTTAGCATCAATGCCCCTTATGTACAAGTTACCATGCCAAATTTCATTACTTAATTATTATCCCATTCTGAGATATTAAATGAAATTAGACAACTGATTAGTTGTGTGTTTCCTACACCTGGCCATCTTGTTCTCTGAATCTCTATGATTTTTGGTTGTATGGGTATCTAAAAAGTATGGTTTATTGAGGACATATTATAAATTTAGTAACCTTGAAAGACAATATTACACTATGTGAGAAGCATCACAGCAGATCATGTATGGTTAGCTGTCAAACACTCTTTATCTCCTTCAGGTTTTACATCTTCAAAATGGGGATCACATTGAAAATTATTCTCTGCATTGCTAAGGTCTCTGTACAGCACAAGTGTCTTGTACAAATAAAATGTTGGTTGCTTGCAGTGCCAAAAGTGCCATAATGATGAATTATTCGTTTTATTAGTAAATTTTTTGTATGAAAATATCTTCCACATGTCCATACAAAAAATTTAATAGTAAAACATACCATACCCTTAAATGTCACTATACCAGATTTGATTACATTTGGACTGCTAAATAACTTTCTAGATAGAGTTGAATAGGGATACTTTAATTACAATTATCCAGTATATTATTCATATAATTTGACATGTAGTTGTGATTGTTGGAATATCTGACCTTCAATTTTAATTTATTTATTAAATCTATCTATGTTTATATTAGTTAGAATAAACTGTAATTTGTAAATCTATATTTTATTATGTTTGTACAATCAGGTATTATTTAAGAATTTAAGTATCAGTATTTATACATATTTTCTGATAAAAGTCATTTGTAGATTCATACAAGCAGAGATCTGTCAAAATTAGAACAGGAGCATAGATTCATCTTTCAAAATTTAAGATTTATATAAATTTATAAGAAATTATAATTTGGAGTAGATTAAATATTGCCAACAAATGCAGTTTGATCATAACAAATGTTTTAGTTTACAATGTTTTATCTTAATTTAACTATTTTGAATTCAATTAAGGATATTTTTGGAGTAATTTATTACCAAGTATAAACTTTTATTTGTATTTTTAATTGCTAAATTTCTGCTAATTTTGAATTTGTTTTCATAAATTTAAAGAATAGTTACTTTCTTAAACTGCAGTAAAAACTGTTTATAATGTATTATATTATCAATAGAAATATCTGCATATCAGGAATTCTGTATTATTAATAAAGATAGTGAATAAGTGAATTAATAAAATTTTAGTGATGGTAAGAATGTATTAGTTTTAAGTAGTATGAATGAAAGTGTCTACTTTAATACAAGCATAGATTAATAGATCAATACCAATATTTAATGAACTAAATTTGATTTTTATACTATTTTGTAATATTAATAAAGGAAAGTATTATTTATTTTAATAAAAAAAATTTATTTTGTAGGTCTGCTGGACTTAAATTAATCAAGGTAAGAATTTATGTTATAAAACGTTAGCTTAAGTGAAAATTAGATAAATAACAATTTATTACAATAAATTTAATTGCAAATTAACTATAAAAAAAATCATTCAAAAATGAAATTGTATATGCATAATAATAATAAGATATACATATTTTGTAATTATTTATGAGTTATTTAACCTATTTTTAGTCTGGATAAAAGTTTCAATGTTAGATTTACATCATTTCCTCATCAATAACAACATTTTAGTTTTTAATTTCATATTATATTAATTGATTTTAAATCATTAAACTGATGGTTTTTTTCATGTTTATTAAGTAATTGTAATACAAATTTTTGTTACAATGGCTTAACGTTTTCAATTTTTTATATTGTTTATTTAAACATGAATGAAATGACATTAAAACTTTATTATTTGAAAATAACAATTTCTTATATATTGAAAAGTTATTTTGAATCATTTCTATTAATACTTGTACAATTATATTTTCAATAGCTTCAAAAGTAATGCTACAGTGAACATTTTGAATTGTGTATTATCTTAAAATTGAATACAAAATATTTCATTCTATTGTGTGTAAGGGTGTAAATAACATATTGCATGTTTTATTACTAACCAAAGCCAATGCAGGAAATCTATTGAGTTGTATAATACACATACATGCATGCACGTTGTGGGACGTGTGTCTGGTAGAAAATAGTATAATTTTTGAACAATTTATTAGAAACAAGTTGTGTTTGAGAGTTTGATAACAGATGAATGATTTGTGCATGTTGTACATTGTACATGTATCAAAACAATAAACATGGTATTTGGTCCCAGATAGATAGCTCTGGATGCGCTGGAAAAGGCTAGAGATGGTATCAGATGGTCTTCATAGAGCCCCAAAACCTTATTTAAACCTCTTAGACTTTGCAATATTGGGGGCAACTAAAGATAAGATTTGTCTCTCAAATGGAGAACCTTCAGACTCTTCAAGAGTATATAATAGATTCAATAAAAGGAATTTCAAGTGGTCAGACACCTGTATTATTGACCAATTTTATGAACACCTCCAGAATTTGATTGTATCAAATGTTATATAAACAAAAAAAATGTAATAGACATGAGGCAGATTTTGAACAAACAACTACATTGGAAATTTTTCTGAATAATGATTTACAGAACTGATTTGAATTTAAAATTTAGTTGTTGTTCTTTAAAAACATTTTCTTTAATTTTTTTTCTATTCTCTTTTCTATTTACTATTTTAATCTAAAAAGTCAGCGTGATATAAATTTCTGCAATATTCCAGTAAAACAAAAAATTCATATATTAAAATATAAAATACTTGAAATTGGCATAAGACTTTGCAAAAGAAGTCTTACGTGATTATATTATTAAAGATGTTAGTCTAAATAAAATTATATTTAATAACTATATTTGGAGAATCTTTGTAAATATAAGGTTTCAAAGCATTTTTATAATATCTAATTCTAAATTTACAATGGTAAAAATAGATTAACACATTAGTTTTTATATCAGCATCCACAAAAATCATTTTGTCACTAATAATGATTCTTTTATTGAAATAAAATTTTTAATTTTTATATATAAAATTTTATTATTATATCAATTTCAAAATTCTTTTGAATAGTTTTAATTTAATTTTCATAAGTTAACAGTGATGAGTATTGTGCTAATTCTGATGTGATCATTTATTAATTTATTTAATTTTAACAATTAATTTAATAAATAATTTACATAAGAAATCAAAAAATATTCTCCAAATTAAAATTTGCTATTTTCCTGTAATTAATTTAGAATTTCCTTAATATTAATATTAAGAAATCACATTTTATATCATATCAAGAATACTTTCACTAACCAAATTTTGTGCTTTTAAACTTTTTACCCTTCAGCAGTACAAATAATATGAAATTTATCATAAAGATTTGTTAAGTTTTTTACAAAGTCAAAGAAAATTGCAAAGAAAGTCAATAAAATACATACAGTAATACCCCGAACTTANTTGGATGTATTTAAGCTAATAAATGTTCTCGTTAATCTTATCTCTTCTTTTGATTCGTTCACGGTTACAAGAAATCACCACATAGTCTCTCGAGTCTCCTTAGATATAACAAACACAGAAATAAATAACACAAAATAAATTGTAGCTATGTGTCGATTCCGCACGGCACGTCAAAACATGTAAGCTAAACAATAATGTGGGGGGAGTGAGTAATCGTGAGTTGCGTGGCGCTCAAACAAAAGACGAATCGATGAGATTTGAAAATCGTGTAACTCCAGGTTCACATAAGTGAGGTATTACTGTATTTATTTCATTTAAAATTATTTCAAATTGTTCATTTTGATTAATTCTTTAACATGCAAGTAATTTATGTTGCTAGTTATTAAATATATTAATGGAGTATTTCTGAAAAGGTTTACATTTTTAATTGTTACTTATAAAGACAACTTTTTAATAATTAAAATTTCTAAGATCATGTTTCTCTCACACACTTTCTTTCTCCCATCAAATTAACAATACCTTGCAAAACAAAATATAAAGCTGAAAAGCATTAGCGTATAATAAACTGTGCTTACATTATAATATAATAATTAAGCATAATAGGAAATATCATAAATTAAAAATAATTCCATTCGTTTATAAAAATTTAATAAACTGATCACTTTATGATGGTGTGATAGTGATGCACAGTTTATATGTCATTTAAACTTTGAATTTTGATCCATTCCCACACTAGAAAGATCCTGTGCAATACTTTCTATTGATGCCAGGCAACGGCATCATCCACCCAGCATAGGTAACTGCCTCTGGGGTTCAAGATTTAGTAATTATTTATCCGGGTTTGTGTCCCGTTTAAAATTGGACTGACCAAGATGATGAACATTATGGAGTAAATTTTATAAGGAATATTCAAAAGGAAAATGTACTGGACCAACCTCAGAAATATATGCTGAAGAAAACCATTTGCAGAAGAATTTGATGCTATCAACATCATTTTACACAAGGATTCAGTCTGAACATGATTTTGTGTATACAAAGACGTATAAATGCATAAAGACACTAGTTTGAGCATCTTCTGTATGTTTAAATGATGTTAGATTCTAACAAGCATCATTTGCCTAAATTCACTTTGTTTCTAGTGAGTGGGATTGATTTTACATGGGACACAAATTAATAATACAGGGTGTATTATGTAATTTAAAAATTCAAAATTTGAGATATTAGAATTTTATATGGAACCTGTATTAATAGCAGTTAAATAAATAAATAACATATTCACAGTAATTACTTATTTATGATTAATAACTACTGTCACTGAATTTCATATATATAATCTCCATATTCAATTTTTAATGAATCTGTTATAAGCCGAAAATATGGTATGTAGCTATTGTAAGTCAAGAAGCATCTGTACTATATAAATGATTTATTTTTTCTTTAAAAATTATAATTACTGAATTTATATAATTTGTGTTATAAATACTGTAATAAATTGCAACTTTTTTTCTGAATGATTTTTTTGTATTTTATAGAAAATAACCACCACTGTTCTATAATTTATTCTTTGTAACAAATCATATACAGTAAAATGTATTGTTAGAAATGTTAAGTTTTTACATTGTTTTTCTATTGAAAACAATACATAGAGAACATTAATAA
>NW_019388260.1:0-7344 GCF_000671375.1 Centruroides sculpturatus
AGTATTCCAGATAAGCTGTAGGGGTATCAAAATGTTCATCATATTGGACAGAAGAAGTCATTTTATCTTGATGAAGCTTGCTGGTTAGATTAGTCTTTTTTTTATATAGTCTGTGCACATTTATGCATTTATCTCATTTGTTATTCACTTAGTGCAAGCCATCACTGTAGAAATTTGTCTACTCAGAAAATCATTTCTCCACTACAGAAATCTTAAAAACTGATTTCTGTAATTGAGGAATGAATTTTCTCTCTATTACTGTTCAATTGCCATCCAAAAGTGGAGTCTTCATGTAGCAGAAGAGGAAGAAGTTTCTTGAAACAAGGTTGGGCAAATAAGATTGATATGAAAGAATTTCGTATTCACATTTCATCGCAACTGTGGCAGTTGCAAGTATTACATGTGCAGATGCATTTTCATGAAGGAATCTAGGACTGTGGGCACGGAATTGGAGTTGAAAGCTAATTCTTAAGTTACTGGAGTCTGAGTCAGTAAAATCAGACCAACTAATTCCTAATAAATTTAATTTAATTTATAATGTATTTTTTATATATTACAATTTTATATTACAATTTAATATAAAAAATACATGTTAAAATTTCTTATTTCACAGATTTGATTAATTTGTTTTTTAGTTATATATTATATTTAAATAATAATTTAATCTTAAAAAGGAAGAGAGTTGTTAGAGAAATATGTTTCCGATTTTATTTTATAGTTTCTTTCTTTTATAGCCTATTACTTTAAACTTCATAGCGTTTTAATAAGAATATAACCTCATTTACTACATATAAATGTCTACTGGCAGGTGAAACAGGTGAATGATAAAGATTGTTTTTTTCTGAATAAGTTTCCTCAATTTGCAGAACCCAGACACCAGTATAATAAGGACACAAAGGCATATGAATTAATATATAACCTTATTGTTTTTATTTCTAAGTTTTGTCTTATGCTTAAGCCTTAAGGTGATTAAATGTTTGTAATTTTTTCAATAAATAAATAAATAAACCACAATGGCATAGCTACAGTTTTTACACCCAAACTTCAACAGGTTATGGTTCAAAAAAGTTGTCTGATTATTCATGTTGACTATATTGTATAAAGAAATTTACATACATATTAATTTGTACATTTTAATATATACAGATTAAAAGACCTGGAAGTCGCAACTGTACAGTAATACCTCGACTTACTCTACCCCGACTTATGCAAACTCGGAGTTACGTGATTTTCAAATCTCGTCAATTCGTCTTTTGTTTGAGCACCATGCAACTCTTGATTACTCACTCCCCCACACTATTGTTCAGCTTACATGTTCAGACGTGTTGCCCGGAATCACCGCATAGCTACAGTTTATTTTGTGTTATTTATTTCTGTGTTTGTTATATCTACAGAGACTTGAGAGACTCTATGTGGTGATTTCTTGTAACCGTGAACAAATCAAAAGACGAGAAGATTAACAAGAACATTTATTAGCTTACATACATCCGACTTGGATTTTACACAAATTGCTAAATTATACCCTGACTTACACAAATTCGACTTGTGCGGTTATCGCTCGGTCCCACCTATCGCATAAGTTCAGGGTATTACTGTATATGCACAAAATTTGTTTTTAATTAGAAAAAACAAGGAAGGATCAAAAGGCTTTATTTCTTGCATGCTTTCAATCAGTATAAAAATGATAAGTAATAAATACGTTCATTATATTTTCTGTATTGGTAAATAAAGGAGTAAAATACCATAAACTGAGGATTCTGTGCTTTTTCATACTGATTTCATAGCCCTAAAGGAACTGGACACCTTTGCTGAATATTTCACATATTTTTCTGTTTTATCTGTCACCCAACTTCACCAAGAAATTGTGACAATAGTCTTCAGTGATAATCTGTTATTTTTATCTAAGTAATCAGTCATGATAACACTGGCAGTCCCAAAAGACAGTGTGTGACCTTCCCAGCAGAAGATTGTCTTGGATTTATTTGGTGGCAGTGAATCCATATGTTTTCACTGCTTGTTCATTTGCTTGGTCTCTGGATCATAGTGATAGGCACAATGTTCACCCATGGTTACCAAATGATTGAAAAAAATTCATCATTGTTTTTAAACAGGTGGGAGGAATTGAGGAACTGATCTTTTAGAGATTTTTCACAAAAGCAAAATGACTTGGGGGATGGTATGTATGAATCCATAACTAGTACAGACCTTATTCATGCAGATGTAGATGGTAATTCTGTCTGACAGAACCAGGGCCTTCACTTTCTGCACCAATTCCTCATTCATCATCATTGATAGTCTACCACTTCTGGGTTCATCTTCCAGGCATGAATGACCTGTTTGAAAATGATTTTTCCATTTTCTTACCATATCATACAATGGGCACTTGTTTCCTTAGACTGCAGACATCTCAGCATAGACGGCAATGACATTTTTTCCAAGCAAAATGCAGGAATGTGATGACATCATATGCTTTCAATTTATTAGTCATGCATTTGGTTCATTTAGAATCCCTCTTGCAGTGACAACAGGAAATAGCCATATGACTGACACATGGGGATATAAAGATTCCTGGAGTTTTCTTGAATGACCCTCCCCCAGATTTTTATATTTTTGGACTCAGGTCCTTGAAATGTCAAGAAATGCAAAAAATTCAGGGGGGTTTTTTCTATATGTATGGATGTTAGTGTGTGTAGGGGGCTCAATTTTGTTTATCCTTTTTGAAGCTTAATAACTCCTGTGCTTTTTGTCAAAAATAATTTCATAAATAAAAATAAATTCATAATTTTCTTTTTTGTCCAATATGACAAACTTTTTGATAACCTCTCATACTTAAGTGTGATATCATTCAATGGTGCAATTTTTCTAAAGATTCATAAAAGTATAAGTCTAATATACTATTATTTAAAAATTAGAATGTTTGATTCCAACATTGGCATTTCAATATGCTTTCTATTTGTTTTGATATTTACAAGAATAACAAATTTTGAAATGCAATTTGAAAAGATACTGTACATGTGATACAATAAATAGCCATGTTCTGCATGGACTTGATTAATTGATTCTAGGGATTTCTTACACTATAACAAGATACTTTGATGTTTCCCTACAACTTAAATTTAACCTTTATATTTTTCCATGTTAGTTGCTACAATTGTTTCAACTACATATTTTTCTTATTTGTGTAATAGCTTGTTTACTTTTTTAAATTCAATTTTTATTAATTATTTAGTATTGTAAGATGGTATTTGATAAAATATGTATTTATCTTATACAGATACACCACCAAATTTCCAGCAACTGATGGTCCAACACTGTCTTTAATCCAGACAAAATACAAGAAGGAACTTGAAATTCCTGCAGCCATCAAACTAGTTTACTGAGCAGCCACATATGGCACTGTATATAGGGAGCACATATTTACATTATTTACACTTCACTTGATGATTATATCACAATTTCATTATTTTCTTAGTTTATTTTGCTAAAATTTAACCCTAGATATGGCATGAGTATGTCAGAGGTAGTGTCAAATGCAATTTACATTTAATATTTATTTAATTTCAGTTTCTTTAGTATACCTTAAACATATGGAAGGAATATAATTAGTGGATTAGAGATGATGAATTATATGTGACTACAGTTGGTCCAGCAAAATGATTAATCTGGCAAGGCTTTTGGAATAAAGGGTGCCAGAAATTTGATGGTGTACCAGTGTAATATTACACATACATTTTAAAGCTCTTATGTTTCTGGAACATTGAATATATCCTGCATTTGTTTTAAACAATAGCATGAGCTGAAATTGGTCTGAAAACATTTCACCTGTAATTAAACTGTTGATTTTCTTAAAGTAGGTGTATTTTCTTCTTGAAACTTATAAAATGTTATGAAGTTTTACAGAACTTCCTAATTTGAGAAGTGTTGCCGTTTATGAATATTTATATTTATTTAAAAAATTTTTAATACTATCTATATAAAATTATTTTTTTTTTTTTTTTAGAAATCTAGCATAATATCAAAGCTGTTTGAGTTCATGTCTATCTTAGAAAGCTTGAAGATTTTTATAGAAAAATAAAAACTCTGAAATTAAAGCCCATTAAATCTAGTAGTATTTGGCTTATATATATGGAAAAGATTAACATATTGGCATGCAATTTAAAGCTATCAGTGGCAGAATAATAAATGCCAAATTGTCACATGTACAGATTTAGAACCTTCAATAAATTTTTTTCTACTGTTAAGCATTTTCCTCTTTGCAGAATCTCTAATATTTCTTAGAGCAATGTTTTTCAACTGTTGGTCCACAGAAAAGTATTTGACCATACTGAAGTTGGTGTAGTTGATTATGGATGGCATTTGAATAGTAATCTAGAGTTACTGTATGTACTTTGTTACATACAGTAACTCAGATAAGCATATAATTACTTGGTCCACATAAAAGTATCCATAATTTTACCAGTCCACAATGAGAAAATGGTTGAAAAATACTGCCTTAGAGGAACTCCAAGATTCTTCAGATCCAGTTTGAGAAATTGATTTAGAGGAAGGACACACATTAAGTTATCTATGCAGCTTGAGTTTGTAAGAGATAATATTGCATGAATTAGTAACAGTGCTGACTTGATGATAACTTGATTCTGAAGCAAAACCAATTTTTGCTACATGTGTTTCCAAATAGCCAATAGAGAGCACTTTAAGCATCAGCACTCTTATATGCACTATTTATAAATAACTTCAGAGTATGTTTACAGGACTATGCTGTATTCAGCTTAATAATATTATTTATTTGTTTCTTGTTTTGAACATTTTTGACTACTAATTTTATGTCTTGAGGCAATTGCCTTGCTCATCAAACTAGCCTGATTACTAACTTATATATGAATCTTCAGCAGGACTTTGTTTGAAGGTGATACAATTGTTAAAGCAAATTTCAAAAGATTATAATTGAAGATATGAGTGGTTAAAGATGTTATGTTACAAAATCGAAGCTTTAAGTAAATTGATGATCATGTTTTGATTAAGTAATTTTTTCAGTGTAAATATTAAATAGATATATTTAATAGTGTATTGCAGTGGACATTACAGTGTAATTTAATCTATGAGGTTTTTGTTGATGGTATATGAGAGAGAGATACATAACATCATCCATTCATGTCTTCAATTGTAAATTATACAATTGCAAAGAGAAACATATGAATTTAAAAGATTCAGGCTTAATAAAATAAATTTATGAATATCTATCATTATAGTTAAATCATTTCTATCAGTTATTTTCAAATAAAAATTTCTTAAAATATATCCAAGTGATTCATCATTTATGCAAAAAGATAATGAAATAAATGAATTAACATATATGAATAGATACTTTCTGTAGTGATGATAAAAAGTATATCTTAATAAATGTTAAACATGAAATAAAATTAATGAAAATTTAAAACTTTATTCATATATATTTCAGATACAATTGGCACAAAAATGATTCATGCCAAACAGTCACCACCTCCAAGTCCTCCTCTTTCATTTCACAATTCTTCACCATTACCATCTCCAATTCCTAGTCGAACTGAAAAACACAGTGCTACAGCAAAACGATCAAAATTTCTAAGACGTCTCATTTATTTTCGTCACATGGACTTTGAATTTGCATTATGGCAAATGTTATATTTATTCATATCACCACAGAAAGTGTAAGTAGCATTACATTCTTTAATCTATTTTAACTGATTTTCAAAATAAATATCATCAAAAGTATCAAGCTGTTAAATATATAATTCACATAATTAAAACATTTTAAAATATAACAAATGTACAGCCTGATAAAAATTGTTGTACCGTTGAAAATAATAGTTTGTATGTTAAAATATGATGGTGATGATAGATGAAGTTCTGTTGTAAGAATTTGAGGAAAATGTAGAAATTTTTATTTCAATTCTTTAAAAATCATTTCACTAGGCTTTAAGATAGAATTTTATGAAGTTGTTATAAAATAGCATAAAATTGCTAAAATTGCTATTGTGAGGATTTAAGCTCTTTTGTGAATTTTAAAGCTTCAATATTTTTTTTCTAAACATTATTTCCCTTCTTCCTCCAGAAAATTGAACCCTTCTTTCTCCCGAAAATTGAAGGGTTGAAAGGTCTAATTTCGACCTCCCTTGCTGGGAGGTCGAAATTAGACCTTTCAACCCTTCAATTTTCTGTCTCACTTCGAGAAGTGACCTTTTAAACTTTCAAATACATTTTGGACGACAGATAAGATTCTCCCCTCGCAACCGGGGATTATTCATTTGTACCTTTGTTAGGATCTACAAATAACTAGCCAATTAAGAAGAACCTAAACTTGTTACTTGATAGAGGGTAACAAAAAGGTCACCAACAAGGGGAGTCTGAACCGAACAAACCCACACACTTCCTATTTTGTTCAATTTTAACATTGATAAAACCGATCAGATGATCCACCAAATGAACAATTATTACTAAGGTTGCACTACATACCCTGACCTTAGTCACCTCCAGCAATTAATTCGGTTTGACAGCTGTTATCAATTTTATCAGGTAGAAAGAGTAACAATATCGGATAGAAGAAATAATAAATTTAAAGAAATGTTCAATTTCTGACAATTAACGTAAACAACACCCAGATGCAAATTGAACTTAGATGGGATTGCATCAGAACTTTCCCTGATAGTTCCCCCTCCAGGACATGTATAAAAAGGGATCTTCCCTGCGGCGATTGCCCCAAGGCGCATCGTAGGGAAGACACTAGGCCAGAACCAATTCGGATCCCTGCTCAGCGCTCCCGAAGTAAAGACTTCTCAGAACTTGATTGCCATGGCAAAAGAGGTAATCACTTAGAATATTTTAAACCTCTCTCTCTCTCTCTCTCTCTCTTGGTTATAGGCTAGATTTAGGTTAACTTAAGGAATATTGGGACCGATAAAGGTCCAGTACTTAGACGGTCTTTTGCGTTAGAGTGTCATTGTCACAACTTAGAAATTTTGTCACTATTTACATTTTTGTGTTCGCTTTGTATAATTATTTGTTTATTAAATATGTTTATCTTATCTTTAATTTCGTGTCATCCTTGAGTACAGCCGACACCTTGTCACAACCTTGCTAACCTGCCACTCATTTACCACATAGACAATCCCTGACAAAGAAGCTGATAAGTGGGGACAAGCTCGGCGCTCGACCCACTCGGTTCACACTATCATTTATATTAATTAATAACAATATTTGTATATTTTAATATAATTATTTTTGTATTCATCATGATTATATGAGATATTAGATAAAATATATATAGCCAATTATAAACAAATCAAAATCATTTCTGTAAACATTTTT
>NW_019388261.1:0-7397 GCF_000671375.1 Centruroides sculpturatus
TACAAGTGAGAATAATGACATTTTGAAGGATTTGCTTTGTGCAGAAGATGACATTGAAAATTGTAATAGTTGGAAGGAATTTTCAAAAAGAGTTGCTTCTTTTTTAATTGTAGAATCAAATGTATCCTTTAAATAAGCTTACAAGTAGTATAAGATTGACAGCCTCTGGGATAATTTTGTAAAAGTTTAACAGTTCATAACTTTTATTCCAGAGTCTGTCACAATTTTGAGGGAAAAGACATCAAGCAGTAAAAATGCGATTGGTACTGGGTTAATTCCAAATTCACTCGATGGTTTCTGGGATATTTTCTATTCCAGAATCTCACGTACCCAAAACCACATTTGATTGCACTTTTGATGCCCCTTCGGATATACTTTTCTGCATGATTTGAGCGAGAGTTTCTGGGATAAGGACAGAAAATTTTTGCATTGGTTATTTAAATTTATATATATATATATTTTTAAATTCATATTTATTTAAATTTTATATTTTAATATATAAGACATTATTTTTTCTAATCGGTGCCATCTGTCGACAAAATTAATATTTAGATATTAAAAAATAACGAGTAGTCCATACCTATAAACTTATCCGTCACAAATTAGAACATCATGCTACTTGTTATTTTAGGATTTATCTATTCTTTTACACTATATATACATGGTGTATGTTTTGTTTAAATAAACGACAACAATGATACTCTCTCTCTCTCTCTTTTATTTGAATAAAGAAAAAAACATTTACATAAAAACAAGGATTACAATAATAATGTTAAAACAATTATACATTTTGTTTAATAATTGTAAAATGATAATATATTAATTAAAAGTATAAAAATGAATAAAATGTATTGAAAAATGTCTATGAAGAAGTAGAATAATGATCATAAGATAGAGTATCTATTCCATTACTTAAAATATATTTCTTATAAAATGGTGAAAGAGAAATTTTATTTTGAAATTGAGTTGTGATTACATGATTTTTACTTTTTATCTGAGTTTGATTATGGCGATATTGTTGATTTTTAAATAGAGTAGATTTATAAAGCTTGTGATGAAAAGTTGTTTTAATAACCAATTTATTTATACTCTTTGCTGGTTTTTTCTCATAGCACTCTCCAGAAATCAGATACATTTTAGCTTTTAAACTTACAAATTCCGATATTGCTAACGATTTTGTTTCATCTTTGAAAAAACCTAATTTGTTTTTATTTTCTTTGCTGTATAATGGATGTTCTAGAGGATAATTACTAAAATCAAATATGTTTGGGTGATTGTTTTTAAAATCATTGAAAATATCGTCTGTGTAAATTTCTACAATTAAAGAATCAGTATTGTATACAAAAGTTTAATGTTATCTTTATAATAATTTTTAAATATTCCATAATATATTTGATACATATGTAACTTATTCAACTCTCAAAAACCTATGTATAATGGTTTATTGAATAATAAATTTGTTCTCTTTAATCTAAAAACACTACACTCTTTGTTGATTATTTGGAAACCTTCTAGTGCAGGATCGTTTAGATATTTTTTACATTGATCTTTATTCAATTCCACTTTTAAATTAATTTTTTTATGCACATTTTGCATACATTTTCCATAAAATCTATTGTTCAGTAATTTAAAAAACTTTTTGCTGAATTGACTTTTGTTATGTTTTTATTTTTCATTATTAAAAATATATATGGTTTTAAGTAAGGTGCTTGTTTAAAAGAAATTATTCTATAGATTTTTTTTAAAATTATACCTTCCTTTAGATAATATTTTAAGTTTCTATAGTGTATAATATAACATAATTTATCTTTTAAAGTTGGAACTAATTTTTTAATATTATTAAAATTTAGATTTAAAGAAGATAAAAGTGATTTCTGATATTCAGATAAATCTTCATATTCTATTTATTCGTAATTTACTGCAAGGGAAAAGTTGTGATGTCGATAATGTAAGGATACCGGATACTCTAAATCTAATTCAAGTATGTACACTATTTCAGATTCTGAAGAAACATTTTTATTATTAAATTCGTCAATTTCGGATTGTCGTAACCATCGAAACTTAGAATATGGAGTATTGAACCATATTCAATCCATATACATTATTGCTATCAATCGTCACTATGTAACTATGGGGTTACGAATTATCGTCAGTATGAGATATGTAAAGATGGTTTTTTTTGAGAATATTGTTTGCCGACTAAAGATAATTCACCTCAAATATTACATTCAATTAATAAATAAACATCTAAATCGTTAAATAGCTCTAGTACTATTTTAGCCATTTATAATTCGGAAATAAATGTAAGATTTAGACAAGTTAAAAAATGAATCGGAACGAGATGATAATACTTTAATGATAACTTACGAAAAAATTGGTAAAAATATCTGCAAGTAAAATTGTATCGTTGTATTGATATAATTGCAAATAATATGAAACTTTTCTACAATTAAAAGCTTTCCATACAAGATAAGCTAAATCGTAATTTTCCGAAATTATATGACTTCTAGTTAAATCATTATAAAAATATTTTTTATCGGGTTAAGAATTATTATGTAATTTTGAAATATCATTAAACCAATTATATGGAAAAACACCTTTTATTCAACAGATACTTTTTTTTAAATAATAAAAATAGCTGATTAAAAATAGAAAGTTGTAGTGTCTGAATTTACTAAATTATCAGATACACTAAATAAGGATGAAATTATAAAGTGATAACTATCTTAAAATCTAAAACAGTCTAGAATATATCTAAATATATAAAATTACTCGTCCTGACTGACTTAGTCACTGATTTATCATCGCCCAGAGCTAACCTCTGAACCTAAACAGGTGAAATTTGGTACACAGTTAGGGTACGTCATGGAAACGCACCCCAAGAAGGGATTTTTCGAAATTTTTCAGCGGAGGGAGAGGGAGAGCATTAAGGCTTGAAAGGCTTGAAGAGCATTAAGGCGGAAGAACGGCTTCTACTGTACTATTTTAGATACGATATTTTTGTTTTCAACTACGTTTAGTCTTCATTAAGTACTTAGGTGTATTAAATTGATAACATTTCAAACATTTTTATAAATGTTTTTATATATTTCGACTTTTTAACCAAATGTTCGAACCGTTTCAAATTCGAATTTGTTATTGCACATTGGTTCGATTATAGAAGGATTGTAAATGTTTCAGAAAATTGATGAAATTAAAAATATTTCGTTTGATTTTGAGCAATTCTCATCATTCTCAGCGGAAGGTGTTATATAACAATTACTATGATTGTTGAAATACTGAATACAAATGGGGTTTGCTTGCAAAACCTCCGTGGACAAAGTCGCGAGAAACAGCTAGTGTAGTATATTTTTATATATTGATGGGTATAATTATAGGGGAAGATATGTACTTTTTTGAAAATATCTTTTAAAATTAGATGTGAATCGTAGCCAGTAAAATTATGAAGAACCACAAGAATAAAAGGTTTTAAATTTAAATTTTAATTATAAACTTCAAAACCATTTAAGCAATTTTAACATTAATAATAAAGACACTTTTGTTTTTCTTGTAAAAGTTTGTTAATAATTTCGAATTCAAAAATAGTGATTTCGGTACAATAATAAATTTGTATTTATATCCAAATTAAATTTACTTAATATAATAAGGATAACTAATATTTTTCTATTGTGAGATCCGAATAGCCCNATATTGTAGGAAAAAATAAAATAATTTTTTAGTCATATTAAATTATTACTATAAAGCAATAAATTAAATAAGTAATAATAGCTTACATTAGTACATTACATCCAGTTATGTAGATAATTATTTTTCTTTGAACACATACTTTTTATATAAATACTATATATTTTTATCCTTATAAACATGAGATTGCTACTTAGATACATATTAAGGTCATAAACAATGTTTCAGTTGGGTTACCCTGGCTTTTTTATAGCAATTGCCACTCCATTTGCCAAACACATTTTTTATTCACCAAAATAGAAAGTTACTTGCCAGATTACTTTTTTGCATACTGTGACTTTTTCTACCAATCAGAAATGAAAGGATGACCAACAATAAAAAGTTTTTATGACTGAGTTTCTCAAGCTACTTTATTTTGTTTACTAACAGTAAAATTGTATCGGGCCAAGACCAATTCGTGTTCTGTGATACTCCTTTTCACCAAGCGACTATTATTTCTGGACTGCTCTGTGGCTATTCATCACTCCAATTACCAGATGAATGTAATTTTTGCAAATTGCAAATTTTATAACACTTTTTGACCTTTGTCAATGATCTCGCAAACATTGCAATAAATAATTTTTCCATAAAATGTGTAAAAATTTAAAAAGAAACAACTATTCAAACCATTCCAAATATTTCAGAAATCCAGATAAACAGGATCTGAATAAATAAGGTTTGACTGTAATGACGAAGGGTTACTGATAAAAATTTCCATTACTTCTATTATTTTATTTGTGTGTTCAGAATCCATCAATTTAAAGAAAAATGAACTTTGTAATTTGAAGCATACTGATATAGATGGATTTTGATTGGCATAAAGTTTATTAATATATATAATTTAAGAGGTTCATATGCTTTTAAAAGCAGTATTAATAAAAAATTTATTATTATTTTTATGACTTACGATATCTGGTGATCCCAACAAGAAAGACCATATAGGCCATTTGTATACTTGTCAAAACTCACTTTGATTGCAAGATTTGTAAACTTTTGCATGGATGCATAGTTTTATTTAGTTTTGCATGATTTATTGAATCAAATAGTGGTTTTTTGTTTGATTGAATTTAAAACACTTTTAATTAAATTGCCTCAATGTCCTTTTTTCCTTGTTAATATGTAAATTTTTTCGACTATAAATTCGACTTTCATCTATTATCAGGACTTATTATACTGGTTTTACAGATAATATTACAAAGATTAACAGAAAACAGTATAACCAGTACTGTAAAACCAGTATAATAAGTCCTGATAATAGATGAAAGTCGAATTTATAGTCGAAAAAATTTACATATTAACAAGGAAAAAAGGACATTGAGGCAATTTAATTAAAAGTGTTTTAAATTCAATCAAACAAAAAACCACTATTTGATTCAATAAATCATGCAAAACTAAATAAAACTATGCATCCATGCAAAAGTTTACAAATCTTGCAATCAAAGTGAGTTTTGACAAGTATACAAATGGCCTATATGGTCTTTCTTGTTGGGATCACCAGATATCGTAAGTCATAAAAATAATAATAAATTTTTTATTAATACTGCTTTTAAAAGCATATGAACCTCTTAAATTATATATATTAATAAACTTTATGCCAATCAAAATCCATCTATATCAGTATGCTTCAAATTACAAAGTTCATTTTTCTTTAAATTGATGGATTCTGAACACACAAATAAAATAATAGAAGTAATGGAAATTTTTATCAGTAACCCTTCGTCATTACAGTCAAACCTTATTTATTCAGATCCTGTTTATCTGGATTTCTGAAATATTTGGAATGGTTTGAATAGTTGTTTCTTTTTAAATTTTTACACATTTTATGGAAAAATTATTTATTGCAATGTTTGCGAGATCATTGACAAAGGTCAAAAAGTGTTATAAAATTTGCAATTTGCAAAAATTACATTCATCTGGTAATTGGAGTGATGAATAGCCACAGAGCAGTCCAGAAATAATAGTCGCTTGGTGAAAAGGAGTATCACAGAACACGAATTGGTCTTGGCCCGATACAATTTTACTGTTAGTAAACAAAATAAAGTAGCTTGAGAAACTCAGTCATAAAAACTTTTTTTTATTGTTGGTCATCCTTTCATTTCTGATTGGTAGAAAAAGTCACAGTATGCAAAAAAGTAATCTGGCAAGTAACTTTCTATTTTGGTGAATAAAAAATGTGTTTGGCAAATGGAGTGGCAATTGCTATAAAAAAGCCAGGGTAACCCAACTGAAACATTGTTTATGACCTTAATATGTATCTAAGTAGCAATCTCATGTTTATAAGGATAAAAATATATAGTATTTATATAAAAAAATTATAAGCCCATATTGAGTAATTTTTATATAATATTTGTTCTTATTGTTTTCAGATTAGTAAACTTGCATGCTTTACATGCATGTTTACTTTCAATTATTAAAAATGATTTTCAATGTAGAGTTTTATATTTATATTTCAATACCCCACTAATTGATTTATTTGGTTTGGATCTGGTCCTGTTTGATCTGGATTAATGGGATTTGAATATAGTTAATAACTACATTCAAATTCCATTAATTTTAATAAAAAATATTTCAAATTATAAACAAGAACTAAGAACAACCTATCATGCACGTACAAAAGATGGCTAAGCAACACTTAGAAATAAAGTTATTTAAATTCTGCAATATTCTGATAACCAAAATGATCTGCTTTATCTCATTAGAATTATATTTCATCATTAATACATGTACAATATTTTCTTCTTTACACTTTTGTCATGACCTGTTCACTAAAGATACCTACAAAAAATAATTTTAACCCAATACAAAGATTCTTTATCTAAATATAAGTTATTGTATCATTAAAAATTATTTCTTTATTCTGCACAAACAAAATAAATATATTGAAAAATATAAAAACAAAAAAATTATATTTCGGAAGTTAATCTAGTATCAAAAACATTCCAATTCAGCACAACACACGTTGAGAGGATACTTAAGGATGCACCAGTATTTGAACATGGCTTTTTTATCCCCATCATGAGTGGTGTGTTTTGCTTCAGCTCATCTGAGAATATAGCCCAAGCAGCTGACATCTCCAGATAAACCCAAGAAAAAGAAAGTTTTGCTTGTTTTGTGTGGTGTTTTTCTCAGGACTGTGTTGTCGGGACATGTGTCGTGCTGAATCGGAACTTTTTGATACTAGATTAACTTCTGAAATACAGTCGACCCCCCCATAACACTGTTGATTATTCCGTTTTATATGAATTCCATGTTGTATGAGTCACTTAGCTGGCCCAGGCTTCGTATGCATTGGATCCCGAAGTCGAAGCATGATTTGAAAAAGCTACTGTTATCAACACACCCCACCAAGAGCATCTCAGGTGGCTAGAGGCCACAGCTATCTACAATGCTGGCTGGCTAACCACGTGCGTTAACCGGAAAGAAGAGCTGACTCTGTCTCTGGCCTGGCAATCACTGTTAGATGCCAACCCGCCACTTCCTCCCCCACCACACAACCATGCATGTCAGAAAGGACCCACTCCATCAGAATTGACATCCAATCCCAACAAATAGAATACACTCTGTCCAGAGAATTCCAGTCGACCTGAAGAAGAGCAAAGAGATTGCTCGAAAACATTTGTCAACAGTGATATACAGTATATATGCATCGTGCACCGGTTACAGATTCCGGATAG
>NW_019388262.1:0-28430 GCF_000671375.1 Centruroides sculpturatus
AAATAAATTTAACTAAAAAAATATATGATATAGTTCTAAAATAAAAATTTTTGAACTCACTTTTTTATTTAGAGATTCAGCAAGTAATCTTTTTGCCACTTCACGAAATTTTTCTGTTTGAATATCACTACGTACTTCTATACTTGGCTTGTTCATTTTACTCAAAATATGGGTTTTCCAATCTTCATATAAATGTTTAGCTTTTTCAGACACTTCTGAATTTGTATGCTTACAAAGCTTGTGAACAAGATGACCTATAGATAGATTATAATATATATTTTATTTCAATATCAATTATATAAATATGCTATTTATATAACATAACAATATTGTTGCTTAGACATGTGGTGTATCATACTGTGTATATATATGGCCATACTCAACTGGGTGACGGTTAAGAGGGCAATGATCAAGTGGGCACTGGACATCTTAGTGACAAAATAATAGATTGAATATGCACAAAATGCATGAATGATAAATTGTCAAAGAAGAAAGCATATGCTAAGAAATTTAGAAATACTTTAACTCATTTCTTAAAATGATTTGCTCTTATACATATTTATTTTAAAATCATGGTAATTCTGTTACTCATCTTGTTAGGTGAGAAGAAAATATTTCTTCTAATTTTATTTAACGCCTCATAGTCTGAAGTTTCTTAATGAAGTTTTGATTAAAATCATGGTAAGTTCTTTAAAAATAAATTCTTTTGAAGTAAATGGTAGAGAAAATATAACAGAATATTTACATGGTATTCCACATAACTATAATATGAATTAATAAATTTAAAATAAAAACATTCTTTTGAATTTCATATACTTTTTGTTTTAATGTAAAGTATATATTAATATGTAACATGTGTAAATATTAAATCACTAAAAAGTAATAAGATATAACTATAATGCAGTTGTTGCTCTTCCTATGCGTCTTGGCAAAGGTGAATAATTTAGGTATGTCAGGAGACTCCATGATTATATAAGTCCTTCATACTCAGCCCAATGGCAAGCTTTGCATTGGCAAAATGCTTAATCCTTGAATGCATCTTATCCACCCAGTTCCCTTCAAGCTCTGAGTTAAGGAGAACTATGGATGGATTAGATACAACAACATTGAGTTTGACCTTCTCAGCCCTAACCTGTTGGTCAGGGCTGAGAAGGTCAAACTCATGGTTATGATGAAATGTGAAACCTATGACAAGCACCTCACTATAACACAATGCTCAGAGGTTGAAGGGAACTGGGTGGATAAGATGCATTCAAGGATTAAATATTTTGCCAATACAAAGCTTGCCATCAGGCTGGGTATGAGACATAATCATGGAGGCTCCTGACATCCCTAAACTATTTGCCTTTGCCAAGATGCATAAGGAAGGGCAAAAACTGCATCCTGTAGTGAACAAAGCTACAGCACCCACTCATAAATTAGAGAAATCTATACACTCTCTATACATACTTGCCACTCACTTGGAATGTTACCAATACAAGATATCTAACCCTGTAGAGCTGTTGGAACAACTTAAATAGATCGCCTCCCCCTTGTATGCTACAGTGTTGGACTTTAGATCATTATATCCATCAATAGAGCTTCCACCATGTTTTTGTGCGAAGTGACTTATTGTTTGAAAAAATAGGAGATAGAACAAAGCACCAGGATATATTAGAATTGGCGCACTTGGTGTGTTATAGTTTGGCATTCCAGTTTAAAGAGATGGTGTACACTCAGAATAGGGGTGTCCCTATGGGCAGTCCATTATCCTGAGACCTCTGAGAAATGGTGGTCAGAATGTTGAAAAGCAGAACCCTACCTAATTTCCTCCCAAATATTCTCCTATATAGGAGATACATTGATGATATAATTGTCTTTTGGAGGAGGAGGCAGGATCTTAAAAGCTTTATACAGGTAATGAATAACAATCCCTATGGACTATTTGTTGAGATTGAACAACACAGTCCAGAGTCCCCTTTTTGGATATAGACATTGTAATTGAGGGATCAAACACACAAACAGCTGTGTATAGAAAACCAACTGCGGTCACAATGTATATTCCAATAGGATCATGTGATCCCTTTTCTTATAAAATAGCTGCTTTCAGGGCATTGGTTATGAGAGCATTCACACACTTCCACCACATAGGTGTTATCATAAGAAATAAAAAATATAGAAGAGATAACCATTGAACATGGCTATCTCTTCTATATACATAAGTTGTGTAAAAGCTACAAACATAAAGCAAGAAGTAACGACTAGTCAGGGGAAAGACCGAATAATAGAAAGGATGATGACAGGATGAGGGTCCCCCATCACATATAACCCACATTTAAAATCAATATATAATGTCATTGCAAGGAAACATGAGATCCATATAGTGTACAGGAGATGCCCGTCCATTTACAGCTTACAAAGGAATGGAAAAGACCATCCAAATCCGGACAGATTACTGGGGATCTACAAGGTCTCAATAAGGAATGGCAGATCTGATAGAGAAATGATATATGTTGGTTCAACCAAAAGATCTTTAGTGGTATGATTAAAGGAGCATCAGTCAAACATACTACACAATAAATGCACAACGGCCCTTTTGACTTATGCGATGGACCCAGACATTACAGCCAACTTTAATGATACACGTATCATCCTCACCACCATGCATCCAGATCACCTCAAAATATTGGAGGCAATAGAAATATTTAAGGCGGGATGCGAATCCACATGCATTGATTTTAAGGAGGAAATGTCACTTTCTACAGCATGGCAAGTCCTAATGGATGATGATATTTAATTTTATTTATGTTTATAATGTTTTAAATTAAAATCAGTTCGCATTTTGAATCTCAAAGTAGTATATGATCTTTTAACAAATTGGAATGTGTGTGCTTTTGGAATACAAAATCAAATGACTTCTAAAGAAGTTTAAAGACCAGCTTGCAACAGATTTAAGTAAATGACTAAAAAAGAGTCCAGAAGGGGCGTCAAAAACGTTAGCACTAAAGAAATATGTTTTGCTCCGGTTATTTGGTTTGAATTAAGAAAATTTAAATTCTTTACTATTACTATTTGTATCAAAAATGTTAGATTAGATCAGGACAACAATTAGTCTAAACCATAACTTATATCTAGACTTTATTTTCGCTAACAACACGTACTATCTACAACAATAAAAACTAAAAAATTGATTTTATAAATATTTCATATGTTTATAGTATTTTTACAGTAAAAAGATGATTTTCACATTGAAAAAAAAAACAATAAGCAATTTTTAAAGTTGAATATCCTGAATAATTATAAATTGCTTTAATAATTTGTGTCAAAATTCTGGAAAGTCATCAAATTAAAGCAATAAATTTAGTTGAAAGTTGTGAAACAATTATAAGCATGATTATAACTAAAACACCACATACATCATATAAGAAAAGAATGTAAATTCATAAATACATCACATATAGAAGGATTAAATATATGTCAATTATAATAACTGAATTAATTTTTAATGTAATGTATTAAATAACTCAAAATAGATAAATAGTCTGGAATATCCAACTTATTTATGAAGTTGTTTAAATTATTTATATAAAATGTCGATAGAGCGAAATACCAATTTTTGTAGAAATGAGAATTTCTTTAGATGGAGTCTTTTTTGATAATTCCTCCAACGACCTCAACATATTTTCCACTTCTTGATTCTTCCACTCTAAAATTGCTTTATGCCGTAAAATGTCTTCAATTACCACAACTCCCTGTAATGACAATCAATTCAATTTCTATACATTAATATTAAGCTCTTATTTTCATTAACATAAATATGAATTTCAAAAAACCTTTAACGATTCCAATGTTGCCTGCTTCGTCTTTTTCTCGTTAGAATGGTAAGATTGGGACGTCTCCGATCTGGATTTAATCAAATATTTATCCATCTTTCTAACAATAATTAGCTAATGAAAAAACTTAACAAAGATAAACAAAATCATAGGAGCCGCCATTACTGAAATCCTACAGTGTTGCCAGATTAACGAATTCGTTAGAAAAAGCTACTAGAAAGCTGACATTTTAAACTTAAGCCTTTCTCGTCATCAGTGAAGGGCTAATTAGCAAAACTTCCGGGTCGATAGATCAAAGTTCTCGGGGGTTTCTCGTAGAGATATTTTAATTTTATGGCTTCATTTTATGCTTATAAAGATAAAATTACATGGAAAGAAATGAATTTTATTCAAAATGTTACTCAGAATAACAAAAGCACAAATTTTTGCAAATTAAAACTTTTTATAACGATTTTTCTAAACGGCGCGCCGAATGCGAAAGCGTTCGGTTGGCAGCATATTTGATCGGCGGGGCGTTAAGTCGCCGAGCGCCGACAAGACTGTGCTCATCCATCGTCTTATATCTTGATGTAATAATACAGTTATTAAACAAAAGAATTGATATTCAAACAAAAATATCTGAGATGTAAAAAAATTGCGCCAAGTAAAAACTTATGACAATTTAGACCACGGTCAAATTTATTTTAGGAGTTTTTCTTTGGTAAAGATAAGCTTGGCGCTTGGAGGATAAAATGTAGAAAACAATAATACAGGTACAAATCTTATGAGATCAAAGGGTCGGCACTAGACCGGTGATGCCTATGTCAGGACTCACACCACCGTGTCTTTTAAGGCAGACACAGAAACCTTGTTTGTTGCGGGTTCGGTTTTGCGCGAGCGGTCGCTTATATGAGCGGTCTGATTCGGGAGATTGGACGTCTGAGAGACAACGCGCCGAAAGAAGTGCGCACTACAACTTAATTAATTATTAAGAAATAATATCAACTATTCACATGTATATATAGGATAACAGAGAGTCCTGATATGGCCTTCCTAGGGGTTCCTAGCCGAGAGAGAGAGCTTACATTTTTGCGTAATGCTAAATACCTTGATCAGTCCTTGATCGAAGTCCTGAGGTCTCAAAACGTCCTAATGATGGAGAGCTAGGTTTCAGCTAGGTTGGGTAGAGTTAGGCTCCTTGATGGTACAATTCACTGACAAATGTTCGTTGCTAAGGCGTCTACGGCGGTCGAAGGGATCGGCGATGGAGCTCTCACATCAAAAGGAGGAGGTCGGCGAATTCTCGGTTCAGATGTTCGTCTCTTATTTCGAGGTTCTTTCCCTTGATTTCGATGCCCTTTTTAGTCAATGTTAAGGTTTATGACCAATAGATGAATTTCGGATGAAAGTTCTTAGTGACACATGCACTCGGAAAGATGTGTCACCTTTGGAAAGGAAGTAAATCCGGGAGAGATGCGATCATATCCTTCCATTTTTTTAAAATTAAGTATTGGGAAAATTTTTTCTTTATATAATATGAGAAATTTAAGTGTTGTGGTTAAATAAAATTTCCATCTCATCCGGCTCTCACACTTATGGGTACCGCTTCTAAGCGCCAAGCTTATCTTTACCAAAGAAAGACTCCTAAGAAAAAATTTGACCGTGGTCTAAATTGTCATAAGATTTTACTTGGCGCAACTTTTTTACATCTCAGATGTTTTTGCTTGGATTAATAGTCTATATTAACGTACTATAGCATTTTCGAACAATTAAAATATTTTAGACTCTATAATATTATAAACTTTTTAAAGAACAAGTATATATTCTTATAATAAAATTATCTTTATCTCATTGAAACATAAACACTTTGATTAATTAATGGATTTGTAAAAATCGAGGTACCAACGAAGGATGTATATGTATTTCATCCCATATTCCATCCCATATCTTGATTGGAGTCTCCGATTGGCTTTTCCGTAATTCTATACTAAAATCTGACCAACCAGGGAAACTTTAAGATAAACAGAAAGTATATATTGAGCCTGAACTGAAACCTAAATAAACTTATGCAATAAGAAAACAATCTGAAAAGTAACAGATTAAAACATTTAATTTTGATGCAAAAGAAATATAAAAAAAGTCGCTATTCTGGTCTAAACCTACTTTCTGTCTGAGATTAATGTTTTTATCAGAATAGATACAAAATTTATATAATTATTTTAAAATAATTTATGGGCAGTTAATTTTTTAAGTTATTAGGTTAACTTTGTTTAAATCCATACAAATTATTTCGTAATAAAAATCACCACTTTAAACAGAAATTGTTTCAGTAGCAGTATATTTTATTTTTATTTTATAAATGACTTTAGAAAACTTGCTAAATAATTAACAAACTCGGAAATTTAAAGAATTATATTTCATAGTTAACCTAAAAAGAAAAATCAATTTTTATTAATCAGCATGCCAAAGCATATTTGTAAAAATTGAATCACCAAATTACAGAATGTATATATGTATATATATATATATAAAGATTTTCACACTATTGTTAATAGCAAAAAATGGTTTCTTTACAGTTTGTCTCGCTTCTATGCTTGTTTTTGTTAACAGGAACAAATGCGAAGAGTTTTCAGAAAAGAGAAAGTTACATTCCTATTATTGTGGATACTATACTTTATGATAAACCAGAATTTACTGGTAGATTTATAACTAATACTGGTTCAGATGTGACAGAAGAGACAGAAATAACAGGGATATACAAGAAATCGACAACAGAATCGTTTACGGATTCGACAGAAGAACCAGGAAAATTTAGGGTATCGACAGATGAACCAGAAAAATTTAGGGTTTCGACAGACGAACCAGAAAAATTTAGGGTTTCGACAGACGAACCAGAAAAATTTAGGGTTTCGACAGACGAACCAGAAAAATTTAGGGTTTCGACAGACGAACCAGAAAAATTTAGGGTTTCGACAGACGAACCAGAAAAATTTAGGGTTTCGACAGACGAACCAGAAAAATTTAGGGTTTCGACAGACGAACCAGAAAAATTTAGGGTTTCGACAGACGAACCAGAAAAATTTAGGGTTTCGACAGACGAACCAGAAAAATTTAGGGTTTCGACAGACGAACCAGAAAAATTTAGGGTTTCGACAGACGAACCAGAAAAATTTAGGGTTTCGACAGACGAACCAGAAAAATTTAGGGTTTCGACAGACGAACCAGAAAAATTTAGGGTTTCGACAGACGAACCAGAAAAATTTAGGGTTTCGACAGACGAACCAGAAAAATTTAGGGTTTCGACAGACGAACCAGAAAAATTTAGGGTTTCGACAGACGAACCAGAAAAATTTAGGGTTTCGACAGACGAACCAGAAAAATTTAGGGTTTCGACAGACGAACCAGAAAAATTTAGGGTTTCGACAGACGAACCAGAAAAATTTAGGGTTTCGACAGACGAACCAGAAAAATTTAGGGTTTCGACAGACGAACCAGAAAAATTTAGGGTTTCGACAGACGAACCAGAAAAATTTAGGGTTTCGACAGACGAACCAGAAAAATTTAGGGTTTCGACAGACGAACCAGAAAAATTTAGGGTTTCGACAGACGAACCAGAAAAATTTAGGGTTTCGACAGACGAACCAGAAAAATTTAGGGTTTCGACAGACGAACCAGAAAAATTTAGGGTTTCGACAGACGAACCAGAAAAATTTAGGGTTTCGACAGACGAACCAGAAAAATTTAGGGTTTCGACAGACGAACCAGAAAAATTTAGGGTTTCGACAGACGAACCAGAAAAATTTAGGGTTTCGACAGACGAACCAGAAAAATTTAGGGTTTCGACAGACGAACCAGAAAAATTTAGGGTTTCGACAGACGAACCAGAAAAATTTAGGGTTTCGACAGACGAACCAGAAAAATTTAGGGTTTCGACAGACGAACCAGAAAAATTTAGGGTTTCGACAGACGAACCAGAAAAATTTAGGGTTTCGACAGACGAACCAGAAAAATTTAGGGTTTCGACAGACGAACCAGAAAAATTTAGGGTTTCGACAGACGAACCAGAAAAATTTAGGGTTTCGACAGACGAACCAGAAAAATTTAGGGTTTCGACAGACGAACCAGAAAAATTTAGGGTTTCGACAGACGAACCAGAAAAATTTAGGGTTTCGACAGACNCTGCATTCGAATACGCATGTGTTTTTATATAACATACGTGTCGAAATTCCCCCCACTGAAGGGAAATGGTTAGGATTAAGGCTTACCGTAAAGAACTCTGCTTCTATTTATACTATTTTAGATGCGGTTTTTTGCGTTTTAATAGGGTACGTCAACAGAATGTACACTAAGAAGAAATTTTTCGAAAAATTTCCCCTTCCCACGGGGAAGTGTTATAAATTTATAATAGATACATTTTGAGCCACAACAACGCGTGGCGGGGTCTGCTAGTCACATATATTTCTATAATATTAATTCATTAAAAAATCTTATTACATCTAATAATAAATAATTTATAACAAAATTTAAATTAATTAAGACTGATAAATAACAGAATATTTCTTCAGTAATATAATACTTATTAATTTCAATTAAAATATTGCTTCAAATATTGCTATTTAAGTAAATACAAGATACAGTACATACATATAAGTTTATGCAAATGAACAGTTTCAATTACTGTACATTGAAGACTGAACAATAGGAAGGCTGTTTTACTTTCCAGGATGTTATGTATACATAACATCCCGGAAAGTATAGGGATCGTGTCAATCTTGGTCCTCGAAGTTGAGACGTCCTGAAAACCAAACATGTCAAAAAATAGGAGGGAAAAATTATGGATATTTGTGTGTTGGTATCTATTTCGTTTAATATCTCGGGATAGGGTAATGATGAAGGAACGAAATTTGGCATGGTAATTTGTCTGCAGAGGGCATCGATGCTATTAAATTTTGGTGGTTAAAGGTTGAGGTGAGGGGAGATAGAGGGGTTATGTGTCATATCTTGAGAAAGGTCTGACTTAATGAAAATTTTACTTAATGAATGCAAATTATTAAAATTTATAATTTTTATAAGGTTTCACAGTCAAGCTTTTTAACATTTTATAATAAAAATCTCATATCAGATGGCGCCATATATAATTTTATTTATTATGGTTAATAATATAAAATTTATTTTTTGAAACAATCTCATAACACCGAGGAAAGTTACACGACTCGTTGCTGGATTTTTTTATCAATCATTTTATCTATCTTACTAACTTATAAGCTATTTTTTAAAAATCTATTTTTATCTCTTTCTTATTGTAAATTTACGATATGCTTTGTATTAATATTTCATATGTACAGTACTGTACATATGTATATTTTATGTGTGTATACACACACATAATAGAATATCCCTGTCTCTCTATTCTTAGCTTTTGGTCGATTTTCTCCAAATTTTTCTTGTTTATTCCCCGAGACTCTGAGTAAAATATAGACTTTCATGAAACCTGGACACTCCATTCCTCCAGTGCCGTAACTAGCCATTCCTGTGCCCTGTGCAGGAATTTGCATTTAGGCCCCTTAATTAATTAGGTTTGGAAAAGTAATAAACAAATACATGCATTTTGGGCCTCTCTTCCAAGTGGGCCTTGTGTGGGTGCACCTGTTGCACCTGCCTAGTTACGGCACTGCATTCCTCTCTTGATTTTATCCTCCTTATTAATTCCTAAACCCTTTGCCCGATCTGCATCAAATTTTTCATACTTATTCTTTGGATACTTGAAAAAATAGACTTCCATGAAATCTGGACTACCCATTCTTCTTATGCTTCGATCTCCTCGACACCTGGTGATAAACATAGCGATGGTAGACTAAAACAACAAAATTTTTGATATGGTTTTCATGTTAACGTTTATCCTTCTTATATTTTAACCGGACAATATCCGACTAAAAAAATAATAATAATAATAATTACAAACGCTTATAAAAATATTAACTCTAATAACAAATTTCATTATTCCTAAAACTTGTGGAATATTTTCATTTAGTTCAAATCCAGATAAACACTGTTCTGCGAAAATATACGGCTGTATTCATAAAAGTACAAAATAAAGAACGCGTTAGTAGTTCGACCGGAACTGTCTCTACACTCGGTGTGGAACTGTTCCTAGTAGTTTCGACTCAACGGTTCCTTTCGAACGGTTCTGATCCGGAACTACCCACCTCTAACACGTGGCACTACCTTTCAGTTTATACAGTAAGCACAGGCATTTACCGTCTAACTCTGGTTTGCCCTGTACAGTATGTATATAATATACAGACATAATTCATTGGAGACGCTACCATGTTCTAGATTTAATGGAAATGTTATAAATTGAAAAATTGATTAGTATGAAACTTTATCAAAATTTTATGTAATTTAAATCTGTTGTTACGAAATTAATATATACTTGTACAGGTAGTGTTGTTTATTGGGCTGCAAATTGAAAAAATTGTAGACCTATAAATTCCCACTGTCATCCGTCCACGAAAGAAATAAATGAAATTCAAGATCAGATATGAAAAGCTTACGGCAGGAGGTCCCGATTGAAATAATGTGAACTTACGATGTAAATCCGAAAGTCAAATTATTTCAATTTAAAAATTTCCTCTGAAAGGAGTTATATAGATGACTGGTATGACTCTATTTCTGATAGGGAAAGTATGATGAGTAAGCGCTTGCTAACAGGAAAAGAATAATGTACAGGGCTTTCCCCTGTAATTATTCTTTTCCAAGGCACTACTAATTTGAGGTGAAGAGCATATATTTTAACTTAAATAAATTTAAAAGATGTGGTTAAAAATTGCAGCACGACATTGTGACTATATCACAATAAATAATTGCTCGTTTAATATTTAGAATAATAATAATATTCTATTATTATTCTAAATATTAAACGAGCAATTATTTATTGTGATATAGTCACAATGTCGTGCATTAGAATAATAATAATAATATTCTATTATTATTATTATTCTAATGCTATCGTTTACGAAAGGTTTCCATAGTTTTCAACTTATTAAAACTTTCTTAAATATTAATTAAAAATTATTCATCAAGTCGTATACAGTGTGCAGACAATAACATTTGCCCGAGGCTTACATTCTATGCATGGTTTTGCGTTTCAAAGCAGACGCGGCACCATGCAAATAAACCTCATACAGTTTTCCCCACCATTTTTGACAATGTCCAACTACGTTCACTATAAGTATTTTAACCGGACAAAACGTTTTGTACTAAATTTGAGACATTCTACGACTTTGTAATTTAAATTGAGTCGCTATATTTCATTGGAGCCAAAATAAGATTTAGTCTCATAAGAAGGGGATGGGAATGCTTGGAAAATAGGTCACTGCCGATTATCTATACTATCATGCACAGCATGCATAAAAACTGTATTACACAATAGGAAAAAGGATATAGTCTTTATCTACATTCTTTATATACATAACGTTTTTCATCATTAATTTCAGTCAGCAAACAATGTAAGCAAACTGTAATTAGTTTATTAATTAATAGCCAACTTCGTAAAATAATAATAGTCTTTCTATTTAAAATTAATAAAATATTTAAAAGTAAAAATATTTATAGCTATATATCCATTTAGATTTCGAAAGATATGTAATAGATGTCCTTTACGCTATTGAAAATAAAACTGGGACGAATGTGAGTTGGTTTAATTTCTATAATCCTGAATTACATAAAAATGATCCAGAATTCAGTCTAGCAGATCTAGAACCTGATGGGTAAGATTTTTTTATCATTTATATATAGTTTCTTTTAATTTTTTAATATAAAATACATTTATTAGTACATGTAAGGTTTCGATATTTTTAAAATTATAAATAAGAGATAATTGACTTTTAATTAAAGTTAATTATATAACAAATGAAATTTCAATAAATAAATAAATATGTTCTAATTGGCAGGAAGCCTATTAAAGTTCCTTTCTTTACAACGGTCGAAATTACAAATATAACTGATCATCTGAATGGGGAAGTGTGGGAAGGTAGAACCGATTATATACATAACGATGGAGAAAGATCTCGTAGTTATTCCATAGAAGCGTCCATATTTCAACCATCTATCAATAATATAACTGAGGAAAAGACACTGTGGTGGAGTTGGTTGTTCCCATCATCATACTCTAGCCTTAAAGACGTGTTGAGTGAATGGAATGAATTTTATGCAAAACGACCAATATTTAATATAGTAGATTACATGATCACTGGTTCTTACAAAACTGAATTAGACCCTTCTGAAACTTTAAAACTTCGATGGAACATAATTACTAAGACAAAAACAATATATTATAAAATAGCTGTCTATTTTACGGGATCTTTGGTTGTTGCTTTGCAAAATGGAGATGATGTTTATTATCCAATAGAAATTCCTTTAACTAACTTAGCTAATGACGATTTCGAAGCTGTTAAAATTCCTGGTTTACAGGGACTGCGGTACATTGCCGAGGGCTATATAAAACATAAATATGGATTTTCTGCTATACCAGATGTTGACAGATTATCAAATAAAGTCAATACTAAATTTTCTACCGGTACCTTAAAAGTTCAGGATATTATTAATTAATGACAGCGATTAAAAATATACCGGTACAAACGCGTTTACGTTTATGTAATATAATTAATTATTGTTTATTCGAAGATTTATGTGTGTATATGATTAAATTTAGTTTAAATCAAGATAAAATAGTGTAATATGTGAAATGAAGCAATAAACATGTAGTCTTTCTCAGAAATGTTTATTCAATGACTAATAAAACTATTATAAATGTATGTTAAGAAGATATCGGTGTATCTATCTTAGAATTATTCTTGAAGGCCGGATGGCAACCTACTGTTCTGGGGGACCAGGGATAAAATCTGGACTGGGTCGAAAAACCCCAGGTATTTTTCGGGGGTGGTCACTCCGGATATGTCGGTCCCTCACCCGGATATGTCGGTCACTCACCACCGGATATGTCGGTCCCTCACCACCCGATCGCCCCATTGTGGTCCTGACCGAACCCATAATAGGCTTGCTTAATGAGGCTCTCTTAGTGCCCACAGGGCGAAAAGAATTTTTAAAAAATATTATTCATTGTTATACGGATATCAGTACGAAAATTTAGTTTATAATACGTATTTGGAAATAAAGAATAATAGCAAACATTATTGAAATGTCAAGATTATTCGTAATAATTCTTTGAATAAATGTTCGAAATTTTTCATGAGTAATGTAATTTTCATTTGAAAAGTAACTCGATCGAACGCTTACAGGACAGTGGCGTGCCGCCATTAGAAGCGGTGGAAGCGCCGCTTCCCTTGTATTTTCTAAAAAATAAATACACATTAATTTTAATTATACGAAAATAATCGCACAATATTTTATTATAACCGCATTATGTATCTTATTACAAATTTCTATACTACACGTGAAAAAAAGATAAGATCGCTATTGTATATTCGAATATTATTGGCGGAGTGGAAGCGCTGTATTGTCAGCTTCCAAACAGCCAGATTTGCGCACGCGCTTTACAGAGCACCAATCTCACCCAGTTTGGCCGGTGGAAGCCAATGACCTTGGGTTGATGCTACACATATAACGCTTCCAATTCTATCCGGGACCGGTTCTGGGCTGTTAGCCGCCTGCCCGCTAGATATTTGGTCGATTATGTGAATAACGAGTAGATTTATAACTTAACCCAATAGATAAGAATTTACTGGTATGTTTTTACGATAGTTCTGTATAGTTGACAGGAGTTTAAAAATCCATTAAAATATTTGATATTTTTATTCTGCTTTCCAATTTTATATTACTCACAGATTACAATGTTAAACCTATGATATTACGATTTCGTAATATCATAGGTTTAACATTGGTGATGTAGAAAAAAACGTGTATAATTGTTGTATAATGTTAAAAAATTAACCGTTACTTCGACAGTGTCATTTACAACTAAATTTAATGAATGAGAGAGATGCACCAGGTACAGAAAAAGCTGTAGAATTACTTTTCCTTAAATTTACGATTTATGTATCCGTTTGTCATAAAAATTTGTCTTTCCACTTTTTTTCTGAGACTACAAATATTCGAGTATAAAGTGTGAGGATCAGAAATTTCGTGTTATAAACTAAAATTTTTTGTTTAATATACTTTATAAAAACAAAACGAAAAAACAGAAAAATAAAATAGAAAAAGGGAAAAATCAATGGATAAAAACCTCGATTCTTACGAGTTGGGTTCCTTGTTGAGATGAGTACATTTCTGTGTCACGATTGTGTCACCTGTCACCTCATTGGACCAAAAACATCGTCATCACTGACAAAATCGGAGTAAGGTTCGAAAAAAAGAACTTGATATAAAAGGATCAGGCACGATGAGTAAGGGGGTGAAAGTTATTATTGGTGTGTGTGTGTGTGTGCCGATCATTTNTAGAGTTGAATATCTTCGTCAGACAAAATTATTCCTAAATTTAATAGTCGTATTTTGCCATTCTGTACGGTTATTCCCAACGACATATGACTACCAGACCCCCGAACCGGGCCGCCACCTTTGAAGCGAATTGAACGAGCTTCCGCCATGACACTTAAAAGGCATAAAGCTGCGAACCTGCTGGATATACATAATACAGATATGACCGTTTATTACATAAATATACAATTGTTATCACACGATGCTTTTGCTAAACTGTGGCTTTAACTCAAACTGTGTTAGTCCTAAAACAGCACTCCTAACAAACAGTGCTAACACAGAAAACCACAGCTGTGCCCTAGCGCCTACGTCCTAACGTGAAAATCTGTTTTTCTCCGGATTGTCGAAATACTGATACTTTTTTTGATACGTGGAGCAACGCTATTAAGGGAAAACTCTGTTAATTTTAGGGAAATTTCAGGTGTGTTCAGAGGGTTAACACGGTAGAAGGTTTGACTACTTCTTCCTCGCAGCTATCACTTAGTGCACAATTCTGGTGAACTTCGCTGTACACGTTTTCATTTCTCCGCGTTTTTCAAATGATTTATGCATGCTAAATTTGTAAACTTTTTGTCAAATTCAAGTTAAAATGCTTTTATATATGCAATTTTGGAAAAAAGTTTGAAACCGTTTGGTTTTCAAACTTCCCATTAAAATTAATTGATATCCTGTAAATATCTTGTTGTTTAAGTATTAAAATAACCACAAACAAATATGAAGTAAAAATTTATTTTCGTATTTCAAAAAAAAAAAAATTCATATACAACAAATTATTCCTTGCAATTTGCCTGAAAAAGTTTGAGACCACGATTAAAAAAAGCCACAAAAACAAAACATAGTGGGAAAAACAATGTTTAATACTTGGTACAGGATTCTTCTCCTTCCCAATTCATCACCGAACGATTATTGATGCTAATGTCTGAAATTCCATTTAATCGATGCAAGATGTGTGATTACCAGAGCCCCTTCGGCCGCCAATTTAAAGTCTTTTAATCTTTAAAATTGGCGTTTCCACTTCCCGGGACGAGGACCCAGGGGTTGGATTTGTGGGAAGCGTGTGTTCGGGTTGTTTCATTGTGTGGAATTACACAGAACGAGGCGCTTGACGTGTAAGTGCGTGAGTGCGAGAATTCGAGTAAAGGTTAAACGGTGTATATCTTCGTGTACAGTGGTGTTATGTCCGTGCGTGTGTGTGTATGTGTGTGATCGAAGAACATCTTCGGCATGTCTATAAACAGAAAACAGTAAATTACGATACGAGAATAAGATGTGTTAAGAAATGAAACGAAAGAGTTCTTACCATCGGAAAATATTCACTTGTACGATAAATGGTCCTCTTCGTGGTAAAGTTGGGGAGGGAGATTCTTCTCCCTCCCAAATGTTCCTACAAAACACAAAGGCAGTGAGAAAACGAGAAGTTTATTCATTTATTACCTAAGGTCAAGATTATTACCTTAATCAGACAGCCTTTCTTCCCGAACAGTGTTATGAGAAGAGCGAAGGGTTCGTTAGGCTAGCCTAGGCTAACCTAACCAACCCTAACCGGAAGCTCAATCCTCATAACAGCTGTTTGGGAAGAAAGGTCGGCCGAATGTCGCGTCCGGTGAAGAAACGTGTCAAGTCCGTGGGTCACGTCCGGGTAAGAGAGGTCACGTCCGTTAAAAAGTGTCATGTCCGGGTAAAAAGTGTCGAATCCGGTAAGAAAGTCGCATCCGGGTGAAGAAGAGGAAATCGAAGAAGATCACCGCCTAGGCCAAGGCAACCGCAGCCGTCCGCAGCAACTAAACCACGGACAGCACGGTCCCTCGACTTCGGGGGCTCTCTCCTCCGACTCCTCCCCGTCCAGACTTCGGCAAGGCGGTGGCGTCGCCGTCGCGGACGAACGGGCAGAACGCGACCAAACAGAAAGTGTCAGCTCGGACGAGCTGTCACTTTCGACATCCTCCACAGCAAGGTCTGTGGCCGGATGACCCCCGAAGACCTCGGCCAAGCGCACTGGACCCAGGGTGTAGCGTCGCATCATCCCGACTCCGGGAGGATGCCACGCCACGCGCACTTGGCGAAGGTCTTCTTCACCCGCTGCCTGTCGCTCGTCGAGCCCCCGCTCCTCCAACGGCACGGAACGACAGACTCGTTCCGCGTCGTCCGAGGAACCCTCTCCCTCCGGCGCCACCGCCTGCCTCCGCCGGAACCGCCTCCAACAACGCACCAACGTCTTCATCCTGTAAAAAAGAAAATTTGCAATTAGTCCAGTGAAAACAAAAGCTTAAATTAATGCTTAAATTCTTCCGAGTAAAAGCAAACTGCTCACCGCAGCCGCCTTTTTAAATCTAAAAGATTCGAATCCGAAGCGCAAACGGTCGACCATCGAACGATGTGCCGAGATGTCTTCTGGGACCGATTCTCCAAGTAATATTAAATAAATTCTTACGTCTAGGATCAATAAGGACTAAGACTTACCTAAAAAATCTTCAATCTTCTCTGTAAAAGGCACGAAACCGCAGAAAACAGCACGCAATCCAAGAGCGAAAGAAAAGCACGTCCGACAGCAACGAGAAACACAATCGAACTGCGATTCGTCATGTGTGACGTATTTCGAACAAACGTTAAAAAACGCGTCAACAATGTTCGAATTTCGTAAAAATTAGAATTTTTAAAAAAAATAAATTTTTAAAATTTTTTTCAATTAATTAATTTATAATTATTTTTCTTTTTTAAATTTGATAAATAAATTATCTTCTGCATTTACATGGTGCAGAATGTCGACCGTGGAGAGGTAAAAGACGATCTTTTTAAATTCTACGTCTCGAGGCTTGACCATCTCCGAAATTCGTTCGAATAAATATCTTTTTCGTCCATTTTCGACCATGGCATGAAATAAATCAAATTCTTAGGATTCCTCGGTCGCCGCGGGTTTCGCCTATTAATGCAACATCAAACTGGATAAAGTTAATATTAAAAATACCGAAAAACCTTTATAATACGGCCGAACGAAAATTAAGTCTCGACACAGAGGATAAACAGACTGAGCTAGGGGGAAACGCCCATTCTTTCTCCTTGAATTTCTGACTTTTTAAAGGATCTCTCCCCTAAATTCTTAATGTGATCGCTTAATCAATTTGACACGTCCGCAAGTGTTGATCCAACTTTGAAACTTTCGCTCGTACCTCTCATGCCATGATATTTTATTTCCTGACCGCCGACAATTTTTTTTACTTACAACGCGACAATTTTGCTTTAAGAGGAATGCTACATTTATTTCCAAATTTTGTCATTGTCTTAACCTCGAGAACGGAATTATATGAAATCCGAGACTTTAGACTTTAATTAATAGAGGAATAGGTGGTATTATGGAACACTGCGGGTATTATGGAACCACCCCATTTCGAACTGATAATAAAGGCGAACTGTAGCGGAACTGAACTAGGCAGACATCCATAGCAAGGGGAAAGCCCGTTTTACTTCAGTTAAACGGTTGTCCGTATTTAATCATGCCCCATTCATGCTTTTACAGTAATATGGAACTCAACTCCTCCTAACTCTCTCTTTGCAAGCAGCCATTCGTCCGGAGCAAATTTTGAATGATAAGTGAATTTAATTATTTTTAAAATATAAATCGTGTAGTTGTAGGTTCACTGGTGCATGTATTCTGTTCCAGAGACTTAGGGATATATATTAATCTGTGTGATGTTCACGTTTTTTAAATTTTGGTCTCGACAGACATAAGTTAATTCAAGATGGCGATGCGTGAAATACGGACTCCATTCATGCTTTTACAGTAATATGGAACTCAACTCCTCCTAACTCTCTGTTTGCAAGCAAACATTCCTCCGGAGCAATTTGTGAAAATGACACTAGGTAGAAAGCCAATTCTTCCTGAGAATATCGAAAAAGAGCTGCTGGAATATATATTGTTGATGGAGGTCATATTTTTCTATTATAAAAGCATTTTTGCGATAAAATACATTGAAATAAATAATTTTGTAATTACCTGTATTTAAGATTTTTTGTACTTTCCTATTTGTTTTTGGCTACATTAAAACATTTTTTGAAAATATACAGTAAGGTTCCATATTACCACCCGATTTTCTCTAAGCACTTAGAATCTCTAAGTTACTTTCTGACTTTTTGTACAAAAGCCTTCAAAAACCATACTTATAGTTACACTAGCGAAAAATCCAATTAGTAACATTTAGTTTACTAGTTACCAGTACTTTTCACACAAAAAATGTGGGTGTAGTTATGATACCTTGTTTACAATTCACTAAAATGTAATTGAGGTTCTATAATACCACCTTCTCTTCTAATTGTATTATTAAATCAAGACATAAGACAAAGATGTACAATTCAGTCCGCGCCGACCAACGTGCAGGCGATCGATGCTTTCGATACGCCTTTAAAAATATCGTTATAAAAAATTTTAATTGGCATAAATTTGAGCTTTTATACTTCTGAGAAACATTTTGAGTAAAATTTATTTGTTTACAAGTATTGCTAACGGGAAAGTATCATGTACACAAGCACTATTAATTTGAAGTGTACATTTTAAACTAAATAAATTAAAAATTTCAGCCTGGCATTGTGACACTGTCACAATAAATGATTACTCGTTAGTTTTTATTAACCAAAAATAAAAAGCGTATACACCCGTTTCCATAATAATTATTCTAAACTTTATTTATATTTATATTGAATTTCTATATATCGATTCATTGCTGTCTTCATTCTATTGCTGGCTTTACGCGTAGCGCCATCTATTGGAAAATTTTTAACAAAATAATTAACTAAATATAATTCTTACAAAAAACGATATAATTTAAAATATATGCATCACATTCTCTTAATTACTGCGATAATAATATAGCGCGTCTATTTCGTGCTATGTAATTACTTTCTTTCTCTTGTTTGCTGACTTTATAGCGCCATCTATTTGTCGGTTTTTATCAAAATAATAAATTAAATATAATTCTTACAAAAAACGATGTAATTTTAAATATATGCATCACATTCTCTTAATTACTGCGATAATAATATAGCGCGTCTATTTCGTGCTATGTCATTACTGCGACAGGTAGCATATAGTACTTGCCTGTGTGGGATGGAAAGTGGTTACCCTGTAAGTACTGTATTTAATTTTCCATATCTAACAATTCGGGTTTCTTCATTTCTGAATGGTACTTTCTTTATTAATTCTAATAAGTGTCCTCCGGTAGCCGAGGGAATGAAATCATCGAACACTGGTAGTTAGTCATGAGTTCGGCATGGTCAACGGGCTGGCCACGTGGCAACAGGCTGGGGAGTTTTCTGGGTTTTCTTCATATTAATAACAAGTAAATAGGGTCCAGCCTCCCATAAAAGTCTTCCTGGGATGCATCTCCCTTGGCAGATTGCTCATATGTCACATTGCAATAACCAAATAAATCAAATCAAACTAATTCTAACGAGCGATTATTTATTGTGACATCATCACAATTCTGGGCTGCAGTTTTCATCACAATGTTTTCAATTCTTTCAGTGGTGTCTTGCCTTGTACATTATATTTTTCCTGTTAGCAATAGAGTCGTGCCAGTTATCTATCTAACTTCGCTCAAGGAAAAATTTTGAATTCAAGTAATGTGACTTCCGGTCAAAACTGGAAGTTCATGTATAGTTAATCTGGGCCTCTTGCCCCTAAGCTTTCCATATCTAATGTCAATTTTCACCTATCCCCTTTCTCGAGATTAAAGAAGGACATACATACATACAGACAAATAGGTGGACAACAGTTGGAATTTACAAGTCAAATTGCAGCCCAATAATTTTTCTATAAACGAGAACATACTTCCCACATAGTTTATACAAGCTGTTGCAAATATATAGGCCTAAACATTTTATTTTCACATGAAAGCAATTATTCTCGCATTTTACAATTTTTTTTATTAAACAAGTCATGTGAAGTCTTTCAGACGTTACGGTTAGCAACTTCGATCACATACGAGTATGGTGGTATTCGAATAGGAAAATTACATAATACAAGGTTAATAGCCTGCAGAAAATATGTTTTAAGGGTGCGACTATGCAGACGCGAGCGAGCGAATTTTCCGAGCGAGCGAGAATATGTGGCGAGAAGAGACGAGACGCGATAAATATCAAAACCTGTCAGATATGTGCGAGAACCAGAAATTCGCTCTAGCCAGCGTTATTTCTCGCTTCTCGTTAGTGCAAGGGTTTCCTTTGCGAAAACTACAGTAAATCGCTCGCAACCTCTCGCTCGCTCTAAATTCGCGTCTGCACAGTCGCACCCTAAGTGGTTTTCGAGTGTGCAGAATTTAGATATTTGGTCCGCTTTTTGAGAAATTTGATTCGTTGGAAGATTACCGTTTGATGTTCGGCTGTGAATGGTACAGTTTGTTAGAGCTAACATTAGAAAAGTCTTTTAGATATACAGTATTTTCAATTACTGTTTACTTGACCAATGAAATTATGTCATTTCGTACTATCCAAGTATCGCGATAAACGTGACAATGGAGGCTGAAATAACTAAACTCTTTGTATGGATTTCGTTTTAATGTTTGTTATATTATAGTATTTGATTTATATAACTATAAAGGTTATTTTACGCAAAGGTTTATCACACTAAGTGACCAATCTAACACATTTTAAACATTCTTTATTCCTCTACTGTACACAATTTAAATTACTGTACACAATATAACATAGTATAATAGAAGAGTTAGAAGTACGAAATAATTCAATAATCTTAATCTTTGTTGTTGCTGTTACGCGAAGTGACAAATTTAAAATAAATAAATAAACTTTTTATCTTAAAACCATTATTAAATAGTCATTCCAGTAGTCTATTTTATTCTTTTATAATTTCCTAAATAAATAATCTTACTGTATACTGTANTATATTACTATTTACATACAACGGTTATAGTATTTTCTTTTCAATACTGAATGTATTAATCATGTAATTTACGTACATCGATAAAATTCTATTATTTATTTTTCGATATGTGACATGTTTATGTCGTCATCCGTCTTCCCCGCTCTATGTTGCTAGCGTAAATGCTCTAGTTGTTGAATTCTGTGAACAGCGAGCGTACTCTCGTATCGCTTCGCTAGCGAAGGAAAAACAGCGCGGGCAAGAAGAAAGGGGCGGAGCCTTCGACGTCATCGGTTGTGCTAGCGCATGTTTGCTAGCGTTTTTGCTCTCGCAAAGCGCTAGTTTGCGGCGGCTCTAAGTCCGTTCGGGAAAAAATTTTTGAATTGAAATAACATGACTTGCGGTACAAAAAGTTCGTATATAGTTAATCTGGTCCTCTTTCTATAACATCCATGCCTGGTCTCGTCTTTCATCTATCTAACTCCGTTCTCGAGATTAAGGAAAATCAGAGACGGACAGGCGACAGTGGGAATTTATAGGTCTTCAATTTTTTAAACTGAAGCCCAATAAGTACCGTTCAGTAACCGAGTAACCGAGTGAATAAAACTACTGAACACTGGTAGTCGGTCGTGGGTTCGCGCATGGCCAATGGGCTGACCATGTAGAGTTTTATGGGTTTTCTTCGCGTTAGTAACACTTAAATTGGGCTAACTTTATATAAAAATCTTCCCGGGATGATCGCTCAAGTATCGCGTTGCCGTAATCAAATAAACAAACGAATTCTAATAAACGTGACATTTACGAGGACATACTCGTACTTCCCACGTAGTTTATATAATCTGTTGAAAAATTATAAACAGTTCATTATCACATAAAAGCAATTATTCTCGCATTTTTACAAGAATTTTTTTATTTAAATAAGTTTTATATGAAGTCTTTTGGACGTTAAGGTTAGCAACTTCGATCACATGCGGGGCAATCACAACCTATCCAACACGGATTACTTTTCAAATATTAATATTAGACTAATATCAATTAGTAGTCGTTGACCATCCTCTCTTCCGGGAAGAGGTCAACGACAACGTTTGGTCGAATAACTTCGACCCGCTTCTGTAACAGTCCCTTCTTTCTATCAGACCAGCGGTATGGTGGCATTCGATAGGAAAATTACATAATGTAAGATTACCAGCATGCACAAAATATGTTTTAAGTGATTTTCGAGGGTACCAAGTTTAAATATTTGGTCCGTTTCTTGCAAAATTTGATTGATTGGCAGATATTCGGCTGTGAATTGCACAGTTTCTTAAAGTGAACATTAGAAAATATTATGATATCTGAAAAATTTAAGATATATTTTCAATTACTGTCTACTTGACCATTGAAAGTGTGCCATTTCGTACCATCAACATGACAATGTTAGACTAAAATACCAAACTCTTTATATGGTTTTCTTTTTAATATTTCGTTTTAAATATAAGATGTATTATAGTATTTAATTTACATTTAAAAGGTTATCTTATGTAAGGATTTATCACACCAAGTGCCCAATCTAACACATTTTAAAAATTCTTTATTCCTGTACTGTACACAATTTAATTAAAGAATTTTTAAAATGTTAGATTGGGCACTTGGTGTGATAAACTCTTATGTAATATAACCTTTGTAAATATAAATCAAATAATATAATATAATATAATATACAACTCCTAGACAAAAAATTAGAATATTCACTTAACTAGAAGTTTAGTGTATATTTTCTCATGAACAACACAGAGTATAAAACTTTTATTTTACCCTACATAAACAATGTCTATGTATAGGCCTATTTATTATACCCATTAATCAGACAAATTAATTCAAATATTTTGTTGTTACAAATCGAAATGAAATGACAAAAAAATAGAATAACAGTTCGACCATGACAAAAAGTTAGAATATTAGCAAAAACAACCAAACAAACTGCCATAAAAAAACTAAATTGTAATGCAAATTTCCATATTGCTGGGCAGAGCGATATAACAGTACAACATGGGACGTTAGAGCGACATCAGTGACAGAACTAAAGATATTGTCATAGCCTAGTACAAAAGTAGGAAGAACACAAGAAAAAACTGCGAATTATGTAAAGTGCTCGAAGCAAACAGTCTCTTGAGTACTGAAAAAATAAAACCGTGTTCAAGTTTTAACTAATAAATGTCAGAAATGTGGACGTAAACGAGCAACGACTGCGAAAGGTGAGAGAAACTTGAGAAGGATTGTCGTACAAAACCGCTTTAAGAGTGTTAAACACTTGCATGCGCAATGGAGAGCAACTGGAGTGAACCACATGCCGAACTTGCCCTTCAACATCCGTGTTTCTAAGACGAAGCCATCTCTAACGAAAAAGCAACGACACGAGTGTCAGATGGTGCAGAGAGAAACTCATTTATAACAAGACGACTGGAATAATGTTCTCTTCAGTGACGAATCCCTGTTTTATCTCCTGTGGTGACCAAGGCCCACATGTATGGAGAACAACCAAAGACGCCTTCGAAAAGGATCGAAATATGAGAAAATTCGTGTATAAAGAAATCCGTGAAGTTTGCATCATCTGTCATGATCTTGGGATGCATGAGTGCTAACGACGTAGGACAACTGTGCATTCTTCGAGAACGTGTCAATGCACTGATATATCAAGACATCTTAGAGACATTACTGATACCATCGGCAGAGGATTTAATTGAGAAAACATTTCTATTTCGACAAGACGGAGCATCATCTCATACTGCGAAGTCAACAATATGTTGGTTACAAGAACGACAGATTGCAATCCTGCCTTGGCCAAGCAATTCCCCAGACTTAAACCCATTCAAATTTTGTGGGGAGTCATGAAACGACTACTTAATGAACGGTGACCAACTTCTAAAGAGGAACTAGTGCATTCGACGCATTTGGAACTGCATTACCAGAAACTAATGCGAATCATTAATCCGCACCATGCCCGACAGATTGCGAGCACTAATTATGGCAAACGGCAACGCCACAAAATATTAAGTTTATTTTGTTGTATTTCCTATATTTAACCCACATTTAGCTAATATTCTAAATTTTTGTCTGTGTTGTTCATGAGAAAACGTACATTAAACTTTCAGTTAGGTGAATATTCTAAATTTTTGTCTAGGAGTTGTAAGAATTAGAAGTACAAAATAATGTAATAATCTTAATCTTTGCTGTTGTTATTTTTTGCCCGAGCAACGCCGGGCTCACCTGTTAGTTAATAAATAAATTAAAAACATTTATTTTCTTTATTTTAATATTGCTGAATTACACGTTTTCATTTTAAAATGATTTTTTGGACTACTTTTTATTTTTATAAAACCATATCTTTCTTAAATGATTCTACAAATTTTGATATATGATATAAACGAAAAATATTTATGTATTAATTAGTCGACTCATTGTTTGCTTGAGAAATTTCAATATAACTTTCGTACAATTTTGTAATTCAACACGATAAAAATAATCTTAATTATAAGACAGTTTTTTCAAATTTTATGTTTAAATCGTTCTTTTAACATCTTTCTCGAAAATAATATTAATATTTAAATTTATTGGGTCAATCAATAGAAAAGAATAGTGATTTTAATAAAGGAAACGATTAAAAATTTTTAGTTTGTTCTATTGTTGATCTATTTTTTCGCCCAGTTGACCGTCTTTACTCTGTGGAATATGAAAAATTTCTAAGGTTTTTCGGGGGTGGTCTGTCCGAAAGACCGTGTCCCCCGAAAGTCTTTTAGCAAACCCATAATGGGCTAAAAGATCTTACGTCACATTCAACTGGGCGACGGTCAATTGGATTATAGCTAAGTGATATTTGGGCGACAAAATAATAGATCAACAACAGACAATTTTTTCCGTTTTCTTTATTAAAATCTCCATTCTTTCCTGATATAATACCCGGCAAATTTAAATAATTTTTTGAGAAAGGAGTTAAAAGAACGATCTAAACATAAAATTTGATAAATCTAGCTTATAATTAAGTTTATTTTTATTTATTTATTTATTTTTTGTATAGAATTACAAATTGTGTAGGCGTTATATTGTAATTTCCCATGTAAATATAAGTCATCTAGTTAATAAATATTTTCGTTTATATCATATATTAAAATTTGTAAATTGTTTAAGGACGATATGGTTTTAAAAAGTGATCCGAAAATGATTTAAAAATAAAAAGTATAATTGCACAATATTAAAATATAGAAAAAAAAACAAGTTATTTAATTCATTTATTATTATTATTATTTTTTGTAATTTTGTTTTGAATTTTATGGATATATAATTCAAACAATATTTTAAATTTATTAATTTATATTATAGTTATGTACAATATCACTTAAATATTCTATTGTATTTTCCCTAGCGCAATTTAAAACTTTTATCAAAACTCTTTGGTCAGCTTCATCGTAAAGTCTACTATTTATGCTAATGTTGATTTGAGAACCTGCTACTGCTCTTCCATAATCGTCGTCATATATCTTTTGATTTTTTCATAATTCATTTAAAAATATCCATAAATTTGGATGACTCGTAATTTAAATTTATATATTTTTTACCCAAAAAAATGCTATAAAAAAATTCGGAGCTTTGAAATTATCCATAATTTCTTCAGTCCATAATTTGAAATAGAGATGTTTTAGAAAAAATTATTTGAGATAAACATAGAAAATACATTGAATTTAGGTTGAAAGTGCAAGAAAAAAATAAATTTCGACATAAATGTTTTTGAAATTACGACCACTGAATCGATTTCATTCATCGTTTATATTTTATCAAAAATAACACGAACTATTGAAGTAATATTAAAGGTATAAATTAGAAAATAGTAGTTATTGACGAACGGTTCTTATGAAAATTATATCCAGCGCAACATAAATGATATTTCATTCAATTAGCTTATTATTGAAATATCAAGTTTTACATATTAACAACAAGGCGGCATTCAAGATTTGTTTTCAATCCTTCAACTTGGCAGAACTTAAATTAAAAATTATGTAAAAAAAACAAAAAAAGGAACTTGAAATATTTCCAAATTTTTATCATCAATAATTATTAATTCACAAACGACTTTAAAAAAAAACAGATGCAATCCTTACACCTGAAGATATCTATGAGTCGGGTTTAGAATTAGTTTATAAAACTTTTCTCGTATTAGATTTTTAAAAAAAGGATGTAATCCTTATTTTTCGTGTTTTGGAAATTTATTAATCCAGATAATTCGCATTACATCATATTGGAGTCAGTTATATGTAACAGCCGAGTAAAATGTAACAGAGAAAAAGTATGGTGATGGATCAAAAATGACCCTCAAGATTTTTACATTTCTGGGTTGTAAAACCCGATATTTTTACAACGCAAAAAATTTGGGATTTTTTTTCTGTATATAGGGGAGATCGGGGCAACTTCGGCATGCGGGGCAAGTTTGTCAAGCGCTTTTTTTAAAAAACAAATTAAAAGGAGACTTTGGTTATAGGTTAGGCAGTTGAGTTTTATTGGTGGCTTGTTGAGTGTAGTGTTTTTATTGTTCTCCAACAAGCGTAGTNAATACTTTTCAAAGTATTTAAACATATTATAAGTTAAATTAAACTTTTGTGGAAGAGCTATCTGCAAAGAATTTAAAAAAAAAAAAACTCTTTCTGCCCCAAGGACACTAAGAGGATCTTTTTAGCGACCCCATTATAAATTCTGTCACACTCATATAAGGAATTTTTTATATTTTTAAATAAACATGTTTATATCTGTGTAAATTATTTCGTATTATTTTAAACAGAAATTGTTACATAAGTATTATATTTTTATTATCTAAGTGACTTTAAGAAAAACTCGCTGAATAATTAACAAGATCGTTAATTTAGATAAATAAATTTAATAGTTAATCTAAAAATAAAATCAATGTTCATTAATCAGCATGTCAAAGCATATTTAGCACTAATTTTACTTATGAAAAATTGAATCACCAGAATATAGAATATGTATATATAGCCTATATATACTCAGTTTTGTATATTGTTGTTAATAGAAAAAATGATTTCCTTACGGTTTGTCTCGCTTCTATGTTTGATTCTATTAACAGGAACTAACGCGAAACATTTTCAGAAAAGAGAAAGTAACACTCCTAGTATTGAAGATACTGAAGATTATGATTACTCAGAATTTGCAACTGATGAATATGAAGATCAATATACAACTGATGAATATGAAGATCAATATACAACCCCCTATGGATGTTACTGTATGTGGGATACGATTTTGTTCACCTATTTTGAAGCTTAACTCTTGTTTCTTTCGTCGAAAATTTGAAATTTTGCAGGGAGGTTTGTGTATTATTGTCGGGCTGCAAGTACAGAAGTTTTCGAGTTCCATTGCAGTAATCAATATATATATACGCTTCGTGTAGGGTGGCCATGTACTCGCTTTTCCCTCCATCAGATTCCGCTCGTAAAGCTTCCTTGCGTTAGTCTTTCGGTTCTGTTTGTGCACAGATATGAGGCGATGTCCAGATGCTGTTTTTCTTGGTAGCTGTTTGCAGATCTTCATGTATAATGGTGTTAACTGTAAACTGAGATATACCTAGACGTTTTGCTATAGTCCTCAGGCTAGATGGATTTTCTTTTGTAATCGTTTCCTTAACTTTCCTTATATTATCCTTACTCCGAGATTTGCGAGCCCTGGGAAATATTGGGAGTAACTCAACAGAAGCACTCGCTTGTCGCTTTTTCGTTTTGTTACCAAGAACTCTGCTAATCGTAGACTGAGAAACTTCAATTTCACTCTTCTTGAGGGCTTTTGCGACAAAGCGGGATGAAAGACCTCCTTTGGAAAGAAGCTAGATGCGCACGTCAACGTCGCTCGCAACTGCTGCCTCCATTTTTAGAACAATCGAACTCAAACGTTCTTAGAATGCAAAGAAAAGCAACATCTACCAGTTTTCAAAATTTGGTTTATATTTGGCACGTAGAAAGATATCCCTATCATGAATTTGAGTCATAATTAGCATTTACATTAAAAGAATAATAAAATTCGTCTCTACCCTCAAAAATTAAGTTTTTTGACATTTTATAATAATCTAAATATATAAAATTGCTTGTCCTGACTGACTCACTCATTCATTCACTGATTCATCATCGCCCAGAGCAAACCGCTTAACCTAAAGAGGTGAAATTTGGTACACAGTTAGGGTACGTCATGGAAACGCACACTAAGAAAGGATTTTTCGAAATTCCAACGCGGGGGGGTGAGGG
>NW_019388262.1:30411-33309 GCF_000671375.1 Centruroides sculpturatus
AACGAAAATGAAAATTTGCTTGATAATTCAACTACGCTTGTTGGAGAACAATAAAAACACTACACTCAACAAGCCACCAATAAAACTCAACTGCCTAACCTATAACCAAAGTCTCCTTTTAATTTGTTTTTTAAAAAAAGCGCTTGACAAACTTGCCCCGATCTCCCCTAAAAGAAATTAACGAACGATATTTGTCTATTGATCCATGCAAATCCCATTCCTTGTTTTCAAGGCCATGTTAGCCCCTAGTGCAGCGTTTCTCAACTGTAATATCGCCCTCATGTGGGCGTTTTTCCATGTTGAGGGGGCGATCAGTAACAATTTATATTTTGGGGGTGAAAAACAATTTTCTGGCGATATAATAAAACGTTATATTAAGAATAATTGGATATTTTATTTGTTATATCGTACAATAATTAAACAAATAACATTGTACTAGTCACTAGTCTATTCGATGCAGTACGAATTTGGCGTTAGCCTTGTCCCTCGGCATCGGAATTTTGTAGTGAAGGGGCGATACTACGTAACGGTTTTATTGAAGGGGACGATACTACGTTGAAGGGAACGACGATTCGTTAGAGGTTGAGAAACACTGCCCTAGTACAACCAGCGCCACCTTGTGGGAACGCTGATCCGACGTTGAATCATAGTTTAAAGTTCCTAGCATAATGTACTGTACGATGCCCTTTTATTTTATAGGTTGTGCCTCCCTTTTTCGTAGTCTGCGGAATCCGCTGCTAGGATCTATATCAATCAATACATGATATATTCACAATATCAACATGATTAGAGTCAGACAGTATTTCATCTGTAATTAAATGCCACTGAAAACATCTTACTATAATACATTTGATAAAAAAGTTTTGTCCCATTGCAAAAATCTTTTCTTGGGCACAAATTTTTTAAATCAGTATTATAACCATTCCTGTTTTCAATATTAATTGATGTGGAAATATACCTGATACTGTAACTGTATTTAAAAACTGTAGTGGACAGATTATTACGTGATTGAATTATCACTTAGAACTGTAGTAGATATATTTTTCTGGTAAATGGCTTATGATACCTTGATTAATCGTCAGGCATTCAACGTTTTGTAGATGCAAAAATAACTTGTTTTAATTCTTCTGATAATAAATTTTGTATGTCAGTGCCAAAACCTGAAGCTGCTGTGATCCCCTGGGACTGGGCGAACCCACGTTGGGCTTGATAAAAAAGCCCTCTTACAAGCTAGTGCCTACAGGGCGAAAAGACTTATAAAAAAATCTATTTCAAATTAATTTAAGATGAGAGATGAGTAAGTTTATGATGCCAATGTATAAATACAGTGAAGAGAAAACTATAAAGATTAATTAAAATTATTCAATTAATCATACACAGGGTGCAAACATTAACATTTGCGCCAGGCTACATTTTCTACATGGCCTTGCGTGTTTGGCCATGCAGAGAAGTCTCACGCTGTTTCCACCATCCATTTTTGACAATGCCCAACCATTTCTCCTTTAAGTATTTTAATCAGACTAAAATGTTTTGTACTAATTTTGAGACGTTCTACGACTTTATAATTAAATTGTGTATCTATCTTTTATACGAGCCGAAATAGGATTTGGCGTAATTTTTTAAAACTCTTTCCGCACTGTGGACATTAAGAGGGTCTCTTTAAGCAAGCCCATTATGGGTTTTGCCAGGCCTACAGTGGGACCACCGAGTGGTGAGGGCGGGGTCCGACATATCCGGACGGACCACCACCCAAAAAATTCCTGGGTTTTTTCGACCCGTACGGATTCGATCTCGGGTCCCCCAGAGCATTCATTCATTATGTTTTATTGTACCAAAAATAAGTACAAGACCAGGCCCCGCGTTTGGCATTACCTGATGACACAGTTAATGGGATACAAAAGAAAATTACAGTATTTCCCGAAACACAATGAAATCAAATACATAAAAATAGACAATACGATACAAAACAAACATGAGGTACGTGAGAAGAGACCAGAATGTACAGTATAACGCAATACTTTAGAATACTGCATTAGTTATAAACAAAGCTCATTATATACTGTACCAATTGGCAGAAGCCTAACATGAAAGCTAGACTCGTTAACAAGAGTAAAATACAAAATAGATCTGTATGTTCAGAAAAAACAGTATACATAGATTAGTCCTTACATGTGACTTTCTGTAAATATTGGTTTTTAACTCTTATATAACTAGGGCATTCTTTGTCCATAGCGTTGTGATGGAATTGTTCACGTTTTTCTTTTACACAATTGGTGCAACGTGGTAAAGATACTGAATCTATACAGTCCTTAAACAAGTGATCACCTTGGCAATGACTGCAGACACGTTTTGGGGACGGGCATTCCTTTGCAAAATGTCCGAAAGCTAGACACTTGAAGCACTGTCTAACTGGAATGTATTCGAACACCGGACAACTACTCCACTTGATGTACATCTTTCCCTCCCTAAGTAATCGTTCTCTGATACTTGGAGTGACCTCAATGATCCATGAAAGATATTCACTGTTTTTTTGTTTTAATGCATATTTAACTCTAACATGATCTGGAAATTCATCTTTTTCAACACGAAGCGCCAAATAATTTTGTTCACAAATGTGTTTTTCAAGATCATCTTTAGTGATAGACTTAGGAACCGAAACGATCTTAATAAGAGGTCGTTGTAGGTTTCCTCTACGAGCCTTGAGTCCCGAGACTTTCTCCAATAAACATTCCAAAACTTCAGCATCTGAATCATCGCAAACATCAATTGCGACTCCCCCCTGGTTAATTTTTCTTATCTTTTTTATCCCTACGCCAGCTGCTGTTGGGTCCACACTTTTGGTCAAAGTTGCTCTTGTTTGTTCAGAGGTAAAGTTCTCGTTTTCACTATAAACCAGTA
>NW_019388262.1:38683-41477 GCF_000671375.1 Centruroides sculpturatus
CGTATGTGTTTCAAAATGTCTTTTAAATTACTAACAACAAATATGAAAGACTAAGTGCAACGTTGTAACAAATTTCATTTCCGTCCAAGTTAAGAATAATATGACTCATCAAAAACTGCGCGAACGAACATAAACAGTGGTGTAATCGTCCGTTATTGACCGACTCCAGACCGATTTTGAATTTGTAAACTGTCATTGCAACGGACAGTTGACATTGTGCTCTGGAGGAAACAATTTGTATCACTCTTGCTACGGATATAATTTGTAATCTGGAATTTTTGCATACCTTTTTAATACGTATTTAATTGCGGCTCGCGAAAAATTTCAAATTTTGAAAAATGGCTCGGACTATCAAGGAGCTTGGCCACCCTGGGCATATAAACACCAAGGCGGTATTCAAGATTTTTTTTTCAATCCTTCAACATGGCGGAAGTTAAATTAAAAATTATGTAAAAAAGCAAAAAAGGAACTTGAAATGTTTCCAAATTTTTTATCATCAATAATTATTAATTCGCATACATCTTAAAATATAAAACAATTGTAATTTTAATTTTTCTGTGTTCTGGAAATTTACTAATCCAGAGAGTTCACTTACATCATACGTGAGTCAACAACTTTTTTTTTTCAATTTAAGGGCAAAATCTGTGTTATCGAATGCCTAGAATATCCTAATTGTTTCTTATTATTCATTCTGTTTATTATGTTGTCCACTACTTAAATTGTAACCAAAACTTTGAAGACGTAAGCCAATAAAAAAAAAAAAACAAAGATACAACAAAATACACATTGCAGGCGGTCGAAACAAGTCATGAAAACTCTGTAAAATGCATACTACTACAACTAGTAGCTTACATTTATCCTCGGTTTGCGACTAAAGTTACTATCTTTTCATAATATCTGACTTAGAGATTATAGTAAAAAAACTATTATGTATTATTTCAACCAGAGTTGTTGGAATAACAGAATCAATTGCTATTTTAAATCCGGATATCTTTTCAAAATTATAAAAAATTCAGCTCTTCTGTAGTAGGTTAAACAATGCAGGGACAATCTAATTGGACAAAACACCTTTTTTTCGCCTGGAATTACAAGGAAAAGCGACTGTTATTGCTCAGGAACGAAATTGTTTTGTATCAATAATATTTCAATACACAAACGATCAATGATCGAGCACAAAAGCGGCAACAGATTTAATATTAAGAAAAAATATAGATGGAATATTTAAATAGTTTTGAGGTGTAATGTTTTGATCGCTTCCATACCTTCGGACTACTATAACTGTTAGTATGTTTGTGTTTGATATGGTGCATTAAGCAAAACAGATAATAAAATATTTTGTTTTTTATCTGTTTCGTTTCCCAAATAAAATTACATCGCATGCTTTGTCACAGGAAAACCTCTAAAGATATTATTATTAAATTTACAAGAAAAGTTGGGCATAAAGACCCAAAAGATTTTCGACAAGGAAGAAAATTTACTTTATTAAAATTATCTTTTAAAGCAATTCCTTGTTCAATATTAAACATTTTCTGTTTCAAGATGTAAAAATAAAATTCTAGGATCATCGCTCTATTTTCACAACTCGTCCATAATCTCCATAGGTAGTTTTAAATTTCCAAGCTGGAATGTTACATCACTGCAAATAGCATTTTCCAATTCCAACAATTTGGAAGGATCTGATCGAAACACTCGCAAGTTTAAATACCACCACAATTAGAAATCATTTTGATAGTAACCCCGCGTTTTTTTATGCAGCGAGAGTGTAGCGAAATGACGTCACGAGCAGTATTGGCCAATTAGAAACCAGTTTCAGTGTATTCGCTGTAAAGCGCTTCTCGAGCGCTGCATAAAAAAACGCGAGGTAATTGACCGTCCATTCGTTGTATTTTGTATGTCAACGTCATCTATTGGCGATTTCTGAAACTAATTTTTTTCTCTGTTAACAAATATCAAAGTCGATACATATAGTAGTTTTTTTTTTTTTTGTAGTATCCACAAGTTTCCAGAGAAGGTTCGTGTCTTTTCACGAATTGTAGCGCCGCCATTAAGATACTGCAAGAACTATAGAATTGAGAATATAATTGATTTTGAGATTATTAAAAGAAATTCGTTCGTAACGCCCACTTCGTAAGTAATTATAAGGGTCTTTATATTTTAAATTACAGTATAGAGTATTTTCAGTCATTTTTACATAACTTAAATTTTTTTTCTAACATAAAGAAGAAAAAAAACTTACTACATGCATCGTGCGAAATATCTTTTAAAAATCATAAAAATCTAAAGTAAAATTAAGAATACAGTAGAGCATCGATTATCCGACCCCCGATCAACCGTCACATCGGTTAACCGACCGCGTTCTAGTCGGCAAATTCAAATGTCCACTAGTGATGTGGTGCTACAATATTTGGCTACGTCTTGGCTACTTTAATAGTATTTTTACGTGTTTTAGCTGGCAACACTGGCTCGACCATGAAAGGGAGCCAGTATTTAAACGAGGCTTAATTTTCTAATTTTTAACGATACAATAGCGACGATTATTATTTTAAAAAAATATTTGTTAGGCTTAACGTCGATGAAAATTCAACGCGAAGTAGGTTAATAGCTATATACAGTAGATCCCCTATAAGACGGTAGATACGTTCCGTTCTTTATGAATCAATTTTGTAGGAATCATAGTTTACGGACTACTGCTGTTTGAAAGGTTTTCTTTCATAAAATTAATCGATTCTAGACTAATTCGACTCAACATTTCCAAAATACGTATATTTTTTTGAAAATAATCCGTATAAACTAC
>NW_019388263.1:0-1457 GCF_000671375.1 Centruroides sculpturatus
TTTTTCATAAGTAATTAATAGCATTGCAATTGTAGAAATCCCCAAGCCTCAACCTGGTTTGGATGCCATTCTAAGACATCCTCCCACTTCTTCAAACGATCTTTAATAACAGATATTGGCATCAATCTTCTTTTTCAGAAAAAAAACATATCTCGCTGAATTTCTTGGTGTTCTTCATTCAAAAGTTCTTGGCGTACTTCTGTCGTCAGAATCCGTTTCAAGTTCCATTATGAACTATTTGATGTTTTTTATTTTTCAGATGTGATTTTTGTTACTCCTTTAGTTGATTGAGTCTTCTTGATTATACAGTATTTTTCTTAAATAAGATTGAACTGCGGCCTACGGTAGACCTGTTTACACCATACTGCCCAGCAACATTAGGCATCTTCTGCCCACTCTCTACCTTTGCTATTATACTCTCACCTTTCAAAAAGAAAAACAGACACAAAACTTAATGAGTGCTTACTCGACAGTCTTGCAAATACATAAAAGAATTGTTTTGTCAAAAAAATAAAAGGCTGGAATTACAAGGGAGAATTTCAAAGTTCAGGGGAGAATTTCAAAGTTCAGGGGAATACTATCTGATCGGTATATACAGGCTTGAGCGTCGATGTCGACATCTCCCACACTCCAAAAAGTTTTGAATTGTTGCCCAAAGACAAGAGAAGACCAATCGGTATTCATTATTTTACGTCGCTTCTTCTTGTGTTTGTTCTGTGGGGTGTTCGTTATCTGATCATGTGTTTGTTGTCCGAACATAAAAATCTTTCACGAAAGTGTTCGTTATTTGATTACCCACTGTATATATGAATGATAGAAAATTTATATATGGTTTACAGTAACCAAACAATAAAAATAAATATACAAACTGAATAAAAATGAAAAAAAAAAAGAAGGGAAATTACATTCACAATGTTACTTTCACATTAAAAAGGTGCTATGGATTAGACTCCAATAAATTCCTCTCAATGATATACTTCCATGCATGGCATATTTATAGTTCAAACATCTCGCTGAAAGGATACTTCTATATATCTCACTTTTTCGTTCGTTTATATATTTATTTTTATTGCTTGGTTATTGTAAACCATATATAAATTTTGTATCATACATATATATTTTGAATTTGAATACCAATACATTCGAACATCTTTGTAATCTATATATATATATATAAATGGATGTGTGTGTCCCTATATTTCACTTTTCAGTCAAAACTACACATCGCACATGAATGGTGTTTGTGTGTGGTAGTAGCCCCAAGTCTCCATTCGTGCACTATGGTGGTTGCGTCTCGATAGCTATAAGGGTGCGGGAGATATGGGCTTGAAAGTGGTTGAAAGTGGAAGATTTTCTATTTCGATTTTAAAAGTTATCGAATTTAAATTCGAATTGGTTCGATTATAGAACAATTGTAAACGTTCCAGAAAATTGATCAAATTGAAAATAGTTTGTTT
>NW_019388263.1:3108-9720 GCF_000671375.1 Centruroides sculpturatus
GAACTGGAAAAATTTCTGTCTTTATTACATCTAATACAGTATTTCGAAGAAATCAGTCCCCACTGTACTCGGCTATAGATTGGTTCGGTTAAGCTTTTGTTTAAGTAAAATTTCGGCTCTTTCGTCAGGGTTTTGTTTATGTCCCCAATTCCCTAATTGCTTAATTATTTAACTACTTCTTAGGTAGAAATAAGTTGAAACCGGTTACTTTGTACTCGAATATTTGTAGTCTCGGGAAAAAAGTGGAAAGACAAATTTTTATGACAAACGAATACATAAATCGTAAATTTAAGGAAAATAAATTCTAGAGCTTTTTTTGTACCTCGTGCATCTCTCTCATTCATTAAATTTAGTTGTAAATTATGCTACCAAAGTAACAGTTAATTTTTTTAACATTATACAAGAATTGTACATGTTTTTTTCTACATCCCCTTACAGATGGGACATATGAAATCATAATATCACTGGTTTAACATTGAAATCCGTGAGTAATATAAAATCGGAGAGCAGAATAAAACTATCAAATATTTTAATGGATTTTTTTAACTCCTGTCAACTATACAGAACTATCATAAAAACATACCAGTAAATTCTTATTGGTTGGGTTAAGTTATAAATCTACTCATGATTCACGTAATTGGGCGAGGGCGGCTAACAGCCCAGAACAGGTCCTGGATAGAATTGGATGCGGTATAGCATCCACCCAAGGTCCTAGGCTTTCACCAGCTAAATCGGGTGAGGTTGGTGCTCTGTAAAGTGCATGCACGAATCTGGCTTTTTGGATGCTGACAATACAGTACTTCCACTCCACCACTAATATTCAAACATACAATAGCAATCTTATCTTTTTTTTTTCACATGTAGTATAGAAATTTGTAATAAGATACATAATGTGGTTATAATAAAATATTGTGCAATTATTTTCATATAATTAAAATTAATATGTATTTATTTTTTAGAAAATACAAGGGAAGCAATGCTTCCACCGCTTCTAATGACGGCACACCACTGATATAATGTCATATGTTGATGCCACTATTGTTGTCCAATTGTAGTACTAGTGCAGAATAACTTATATTAATGATATTGAAAGGTGTAGAGTTCACTTGTGCATCTTTTGATCTCATTAAATGAATTCTGTGATTTGACTACAAAAAATGCTACATACCAAATACCATAAAAGTCTCCAACAAGATCACTAACATACTTATGATAAAGTAATTTTGTTAAAACAGCGAAATCATACAAAAAAAAGTTGGAAGACTTAAAATGAATCATTTAAAAAATTTAGCCATCATATGCATACTAAAATGTCATATTGCCAGGTCTAGTAATTTATCTTCAGATGCAAAGTCAACTGGATATGTAAAATGACAATTTCTTGAATTTAGCAATTTTTATGTTTATAATAAACTTCTTAAAATCACACTCATGAACTCCAGAATTACATTATATTAATAAATAAATTGAAGATAAACATGAAAATAAGTGTCTTAAAAATTTTTTGAACAAACACACACAGAATATTGTAAAAACATACCACGACACTACCTTCACTTTGAGTTAAGTGCTGCAAATAAAAAAAAAAAAAATGAAAATATTAAAAATGTCACCAGAAAATCTTTTATCCCCTTTTCAATTGTATTCATTACTATGATCAACTCATGGTATATGCCATTTAAGACCTATGGCAAGAAGGAAAATTCATTGTGTACAACATTATTAATAGTTTTTTAGTACCATAAGTTTAATAAGACACCTCATACCATCCCAGCAGGTGCTTTCCAACCTTCATGATACGTTGATGATACTATTGCTGCCCTCATTAGAAGAGCCTTCTTGTTACCATCAATGCAAGCGCTTGTAAACATTGAGTTAAATAAACACCATCAGTTTGGCAGTATGCACAGCTGGTTTTTCACATGCTAAGTTCAAGAATGTGCTTAACATGGTCAGGAAATCTATTTCCAACCACCACACTATCACACTATGTAACAAGAGGTAGGTGTCAGTAGTTCAACCATCATTACCATATGTTGGACCCCTTTCCATACACATTTGCTGCATATTCAAGCAACACAACCTTCTCCTGCCCCTATCTCCATTATTGAATTTGTACAGACTCATCTGCAATGATTGGGGCAAATTCTCCACCTTTGAGAAATCAATGGTCTATGTGGTACTGTTGGAGAATCCTGTAACAGGGATGAATACAAGGTACTGTACATTGGGACCACAACAAGAATGCTCATTAGCTGCCTAGCTGAGCACCAGGAGGATGTGGTGAAAGGAAAGTGCACCACAAAGCTGGCAAAAAAAGTGCTTAAACAGAGCTACAACCCATTATGGGCCCAAACAACAATTCTTAGATGCTGTAGTGATTGGAAACTCATCTTTTTTTGAGAGTCTCTCCTCACAACAACCTCAGAACCATGCAACACTCCCACTCTTGACCTGCCCAACGTATGGGTTGCCCTATACAAACAGTTAAGCAGTGATTTACATGAGCTGTCACACTATTAATGTGGACCTGCATCCACGCATGTGCCGCATCACATCGTACATATAACATCACATGCATAACATTGAACGTATTCGAAATTTGTAGCTTGCTCATAACGGTTTTAATTCAAAAATTTTTAGTTTAAATAATGTGTAAAATCAAACACAAATGTTAGAACATTTGTGTTTGATTTTAAAATTTTTATTTGCCTAACGATGACGAAAATAGATTCGCTAAAAGTGCTAGCAATAAAAAACTATTAATAATGCCGTACACATTGAATTTTCCTTCCTGCTATTTAATATTTGGCAAGAAGATGCAGCTGTATTATATTATAAGACCTATGTACTGTACTGTACTGTACATGTTAGTTTTCTCTACACTTTATTCAAAATGGTATACATAAAGCCAAAATTCTAAGATTCATTCTTGCTTCATCCGTCTGTTTTTACGTAATGTCTGTTTTATCTGCTTGTAACTTGGAAAGAGCATACTTTGCACAAATAAAGTTCAAAACTAATAGACTGTTGCTTTAACCAAAAGACTTGAATAAAGTTAGCATTAGTGAATTAAGCCTAGCTTTATCCAATTCTTGGGCTTTAGCCATCACATGCACACAAAATATATACATTCAATATAATATAATATAATATAATACAATATAGTAGCCCCATGTTATATTGCACATGCTGGAAGACAAATCAAATGAATGATGTATCAGATGGAGCAATATAATTTATGAATCTATCCATTATTGGATAAAACACTTTTATGTTTTGGACAAAAAAGGGGGGCAATATATCTGAATGAGCAATATAATGAGGGGATACTGTATTATACATAGAGTATGATCCAAAAATTACAGGCTTAAACTAGTGATAATTTTAGTATTGTATGATGATACAATTATTATCACCACTTCCCAGAGATACTTTACAATTGCAACTCTATCCTCTACATAATCAGTCAAATGAAAAAATGTTCATGATAAATGGTTTTTCACAATATCAACATGTTTTAATTCCAAATAATTACTTCTATACACAGTCATTTGAAAACATCAGAATGTGTTCAGAAATTCCCAACTCTGTGGTGCCAAATAAGTCTACTATTCAATGTCGCAAAATATTTTTGTAAAAGTGGAAATAATAGTGACAAATGTTGTTCTGGTCATTCCTCTGTTCTAATTTATGATAGTTTACAAGAAAAAAGTATGTTTAATCTCCAAGAAAATCATTAAGAAAACTTTCCCATCAAACTGAAATAGCCATCTATACAAAATGCTACAAAACAACTCAAATTGCAAGCATACTGACGTCAAGTCTGTCATGAAGTTGAAGATATTGATAAACAAAACAAAATGTGTTGTTATTAATGGTTCCGAGTATCTGTATGAAACAGTATAGATTCCTAGGACGATATGCTTTTTCAATAAGGCATAATTCCATTTAAGTACCTAAGTAAATGTTCAGTAAAATTATTGTAGGTGCAAAGATCTTAAGGCACAAAGTAATGCTTGAAGCCTTTTTCTGTGACAATGCTTCATTCAAAACTTCCCGAAGTTGTAATCTGTATAATGTGCACTTTATTCACATGTTGAGTCTTACTGTCAAATCTGCTCTCAGTATTATTATGCCACAACTTTCAAAAAAGTTTCATTTATTTAGATGTTTTTGCTGAGCTATACTTTTTAAGCTAGTAACAAAACATTAAACAAACCATATCAAATATTTTCCAAAAACTTTTAGAAAATAATGCAAAACTTGGTGGTAACACTTTAATATAGGCTATGAAGAAAATGATGGTATTTTTTGAAAATTATGTTTTTGTATTTAATCAAAACAGGCCTACTGATTGTTCTTTCACCCTGTCAACTGTGTAATTTTTGGATCATCCTATGTAATTAATTACATTAATGAATCTCATAATTTTGAATTTTTCAAAAAATTGATTTATTCTAAAAAATTCAGTCTTACTTTATTTAGTTTTTCAATTTTCCTAGATAATTCATCATTTGTTAAGGCAGTATATTCAATCTTAAAAAAAAAAAAAATTGTTATTATTAACATTGATAATAAATTACAAGATGCATTCAAGTTGTAAGGTCTCCTATTTTTTTCTAGAGGAAAGAAACAGGTAGAAACATGCAGTTTTCTTTTGAAGAAGTGGACACTGTTTATGGTCGGATAACAGAGAGGGTAGCATTGCACGGTGCATGGAACTCTAGCAAACGCAGTTCAGGTGAGAGGTGTTTTTGATACTTAAAATGGCAACATTTTCATTACAAGAACAATGAGTAATCATTCGTTTTCTGCACTTGTATGGAGTGACACCCACCAAAATTCATTGCCAGTTGAGTAACACATGCAGTGATGGTGTCATGGATGTGAAAAATGTGTTTGTGGGTACAACAGCTCAAAGAAGGACGAACATTGTGTGGCAACAAACCGAAACATCCATGCATGCTTGGAGCAAGTTGCTTCATGTGTACAATCAAGTTGTCACCATGAATTGCTTCCAGTATTGCAAGAAAACAGCCAGAAAAGGCTGCATGTGTACTCTTCCATCAAGACAATGCTATAGCTCATTGGGTGATGTTAACACAGGAGTTTCTTTGTGAAAACAACTTTGAAGTGGTTTCTCATGCTCACTACTCACCTGACCTTGTTCCTAGCAATTTTTGGCTTTTTCCAATGATGAAGGACACTTTCTGTGATCGCACATTTTCCAGTCATGCTGCTGTAGCATCAGCAATTTTTTAGTGTCAAAACAGACCCCTAAAGAAGTGTTTGTAGCGGCTATAATGTCATGGCATCGATGTTATGAAAAATGTGTATGTCTGCAGAGAGATTAAGTTGAGAAGTGTCAGAAGTTTGTTTGTGAAAGTATTTTGACAGAAAAAACAAATGGGAGACCTTAGAACTTGATTATTATTATTATTAAGGTGCATACCATAGATATAGGTCCAGTACAAAATTTTTTAAAGCATCAAATTTGATGTAATTAATATATATATTTTTGCAATTAGAGAAACCTACATATCCAATTGAAAATGGCAGCATAATTTTAAACTGATTAATTAACATCAATTGATAGTTTGTGTGACTTTTGAATCGCAGGATGTGCCAAAAGGACTTACAGACATAGAAAAGGGCTAATTATGGCCTGGAAGAAATCAAAACAGACAAATTGCAACAAAACTTGAAAAGATCTCATTACTTAATTAATAATTTTATATGTCTAGGAGATGCTTACAGTATAAAAATGCTCCAAAGAACAGCCTTCAAAAGTAGTCCCATAAATAAAATTAGATGCTTAAAAAAAACTGGCAATAATTCATCATCAATACATCAAATTTCTATAAGACTTGACAATGCAATATCCAAATCAAGTTTCTGGAATTATAAAAAATTCAGACCAATTTCTTTAGTCAAAGAAAAGCCATCTCTGCCTTAACAAAAACACACAGGCAGAAGAGATTAAAAATGGGCCAAAGAAATGATGTATTGGAAAGAAAAAAAGAGAATTATATGGATTGATGAAAAAAGTTTAATTTGGATGGTCTAGGTGAATTGTTGGCACAGTTTAATATGATAAGAACAGATATATTCAAAATGTCAACAAAATGCAGTTTTGTGATGATATGGGCATCATTCAGATGGGATGGAAAGTCTAATGTGGCATTCCTACAGGGCAGAATGAATGTAAATGGCCATCAAGATGCTGGAGAAACATCTCTTACCATTTGCAGAGAAAATAGGACCAAGATGGATCTACCAATAGGACAATGCATCAATACACAATGCTAAGTCCACTTATGAATGGGTTTTGAATAATGGAGTGCTGATTTTGGACTGGCTACCTTACTGGCTACCATTTCCCACAGGTTCTCAATCCCATTGAGAACCTGTGGGAAATGGGAAGAGCTGTGTATACGGGAGGCAAGAAGTACTATACAGTATAGGAACTGAAGAATGCAATAGTAGCTAAATAGAAAAAAACTGAAGAAAAACACTTGCAAATTTTAATGAAATCAATGTCTAATCATGTATTTAATTTAATTTTGGTTTAAGGATGCTGTATTGGGCATTAAGAAATCTTTAATTCAT
>NW_019388264.1:0-7348 GCF_000671375.1 Centruroides sculpturatus
TTCTGCGTACTATATTGCCACAAGACAACTTAACTGTAGCACGTGTAAACTAATTCGCGTTGATTTGTTTACAACTTGTTACAGTTAAGTTGATTGGTCGAATCATTATAGTCGCAAACCCAAATGCATTGTAAATAATCCCATCATGCTTATCGACAAACGTAAATATGACCTACTTCCGCTCGCCTTTCGAGTTCACTTGAAGGGTCTAACTCGAGACTACCGATTATGTGAGTCATAGTAACACGAGTGAGTTCGATGACGTCAGTTCGAGTACAACACGAAAAACTCGAGACTAAGGGCCCAGAACGGGCTGACCACGTGGAGTTTTCCGGATTTTCTCCACGTTTATAAAGCCTAAATAGGGGCCAGTTACCCTTAAAAAGATCTCCCAGAGGCATCATCCTCTTAGGTAGACAGTCCAAGTGTTGCGTTGCAATAAAACTATTTAATAATTTAGGCTTAATAAAATAATTTAATAAAATTAAATTAAAACTAACAAACAAATATATATATGCACTTTAAAATATTTAAACTGTATTTAAATATTTTAAAGTGCAGTATATATTCTTTCTTTTTGTGCTTGGCTGAGACATTTGGTAACAAAACGATCGAAATTGATTCGAATTTTATTATGTTAGTAGTAGATATGTTTAATTGCTTGAGCAAAAAGTAATATGGGCAAATACTAAAAGGAAAACTATATTAAACATTTAGTTATTTTAGCCTATTATTATGATTATCACAAAGTGTCAGGGGTAAAAGTTAGAGGATCAAAGGTGGGCTGTCCGAATTATGTGGTAGAATATATTTTTCGCATGGTCCTAAATAGTTACTATGAAAAATTTGTGTCAGATCGATCAAAGGGTTTATAAGTGTATAGAGAACTTACAAACAGACATTCTATTTTATAAATGTAAATATTCATATGAAAACTACAGATTAATTGCAATAATAAAGGTTAAATTTTAACATTATGTGAAGGTCAAATTTTCACTTCATCATATAGGCTAATTATATTGGGAGTTTTGTAACTAAGCGGGCCACTATTACCTCTACCTATAAAGTATTTTCTGTCTTCAATTACATTCTCAAATCTGTACGATTAAGAATGTACTGTACAAGCGACACAATTGAGATTATACACTTTGCTTGTGAGCAATAATGCTGCCATATTAAGATACCAAAAAATCCGATTTCCTCGGTAATAATTATATACTCGTTACTCAAGTATACCATGTATCCGAGTATCTGGATAACTTCTAATAATGCTGGACGATGAGTAGGGGCTCCCGTATATTAGGAAACTTGGAGCACGTGCCCACCTTTGTCGTCGGATTGCCCTTTTCTTAATTCCAAGGGAGCGTTAAGGTTTCATTTTGTTTTTAAATTAGTACTCATTTTTATCACAGTAAACGTTTTACTAGTGTCAAAATAAAAATAAAAATATTTATTTATCTGAAAATTTGTTCTAGAGTTCGAGTACCGAGGTACCACTATATTTGATTAACGCAATTTCGAAATCAAGGGTATCCTGTATATATATACACGTACGATGCTCTGTTTTATAGCTTGTGCTCCCCTTTGTTTTATATAGTCTGTGGGCGCCGCGAGTACCGATGAGTATCGTTTTTATCCATTATATCCGTGTATAAAAAGAAAACCTATCGTTCAGTTTTATTGTTAGGCTTATAGCAAATACTCATCAAATTCGTCAATTTATTTGCTTTGAGACACTTAAGTGTACAGTATTTCAAAAATTGCTTTAAAATTTTAAAAAATTATCCCTTTAAACAGTCTGGAACTTCATAGACAATTAAAAAAATGAATACTACATTTTTTAAAACAATTCTTTAACTAAAAATAACACAAGTATAACTATTTGTATTTATATTAATTTTATTTCCTTTATAACTACCATGTAATGATGCATTCATACATCCTCACGTATTTTTAAATACACTATATAGCGGTTACTAGAACATCGCGCGACTTTGTCGTATCTCGATAGAATTGAAGCGTTGCCTGAAAGAAAGAAGTGATCCCTGCACCTGTTAGGCACAGAAGAGGCCATTCTTGTACAGTATCTGATGGACGCGGACAGGTGAACTGCCGTCACAAAAGAGGTTATCCTCGTACCTGCAGGCCTCGGAAGACACGATGCTCGCACTGGCCAGGTACGGAGAGACGATTCAAAGTCGCGTGCTCGTGAAACGACCTTAAATCTCAAAAATGAAGTCGTGAACCCTCATTTTTATTGCATTTTTGGATTCCGTATTGCAATTAATGGAAAATGTCAAAGTTTAATCAAAATCTATCAAACGGATTTTGAGAACGAACACGATTCTGTAAGCCTCATAGAAGAAGCTTCGTTAACGCTCCGCTTCAATAAAGGAAATAGATAATACAAAACACTATTCCAAAAGAAACCATTGTTATTTATTTGTGTAAATGTGTCTTACAGATCACATGTAAAATAACATGAGCACACAAAATTAACAATCTCTTTTACTAAATTCTGTATCTTCGAAAATAATTACGTTTTTTTTCTTCTTCTTCTTCTTCTTCTTCTTCTTCTTCTTCTTCGTGATTTCTTGGCGTATTTTTTTGTTGTAATGATTAGTGAAGTAGAATTTTTCTTGTCTACTTTCTCTATGTTTGATGAAGAGGATGAAAATGGTTTTGATTTAACGATCCGATATCTTTTGATGATTACTCTAGTACCATTATTTGAAATTTCCTCTGCATCCTTAAGATCTGTATTTGGTTCCATATTCGATCTTCTGACTGGTAATGCTGGAACTGGTGGAAGTGGAGGAAGTGGAGGAACTGGCGGAAGTGGAGGAACTGGCGGAAGAGGAGGAATAGGTGGGAGTGGAGGAATCGGTGGAAATGCTGGAATTGGCGGAAGTGGCGGAAGAGGCGGTTTCGGTGGTTTTGTTGGAGGAGGAGGAGGAGGAGGAGGAATAAAACACGAAGGACAAGATGGGGGAATTGCACAAGGTGGAGAAACTGGATAATACACTGGACACAGAGGAGGAGCAGGAGGAGGTGAGGTTGGACATGACGGAGAAACTACATACACTGGGTAGGGAGGAGGTCTAGGGGGAGGTGAGACGGGACACGGAGGAGGTGAGGCTGAACAAGGAGGGGGTCGAGGGGGAGGTGATACTGGACACGGAGGAGGCCGAGGAGGAGGTGAGGCTGGACACGGAGGAGGCCGAACGGGAGGTGAGGCTAGACATGATGGAGAGTAAGAGTATGTCACAGTTGGAGAAGCACAGTTTGAACACTTCGAATATACTTGTATCACGCGTTTATTAGATGATGGGCAGCTTTCTGATTTTTCACAACGTATTTCCACTCTTCTTCCACTGTTTTCGGAGGATACCATTATACAATCTAAATATATTAAAACTTTTTAAAATCGATTTTTAGAATATTAAGTACTCATATTATGAAATGAAATTAATCTACATATTTAAAAAACGAAATTAACTTAGCAGAACTTTGTTTTTAACGGAAGCGCAGCGACGGCTTGCAAATTTACGTTAGATCGTTAAGGAACAAAGTTGCCATTTTTACGATAATTATCGTATTTGTACGTTTATTCCTCGTTCTACTCGTATAAAATATTCTGCAGGTATTACATTAATATATTTTATAACTGCATAGTTTCCATCTAGTGAGCTGTCTGTATCCGAGGCTTTTTTACATAGGGCAATTTTCTTAAACTAGGGGGTCCTGAGCACTCAAGTATTAAACTGACAATTTTAGATGTTCGCAAAAATTTGGCAAAACTAAGGTTCATGCATATGAAATAAGTACATTATATAAAATGTGTTACATACTGTATTTGTTAATGTTTGATATGTTAAAAATTGTATGAAAAAAATCATATTTTAGATTATGCCATTCAGAGGTTTGTTTTGCACTGTATAATATAAGAGGGTATAATATACGGTATAATATACCGTATAATATCGTAAAAACTTCATTGTAAGATGAAGAGATTATGACATAGGGGAACCTAGTTAAAATTTCTACGAATACAGAGCGTAAGTATAACGGATCGAGATGGCTAATACGAGAAATTTAAGTGAAATACGATAATTTCAAAGGACAGATACAGGTAGGAACGAGAGTTGCCATACCGTACTTTTTACAGGCACGAGAATTGCAGCCAATACTGGCGCTGCTGTGAGTGACATCTCGTGCGAATCGCCATATTGCGGCATACAAAACATTGTGGCATACAAAACATTGTGGCAGCTGTAGGACAGTGCTATAAACAAACATGTTTCAACTGCTCGGGTAGCTCACCAGTTCTTAAATTTTTTGCAGCTATATAAAAAAGAATCTATCGTGAATCTATCATTTCAACTTGTGACTAAAAACATTTTATTATTGATTTCTTAAAGTTCAATTATGACATGTATTGACAATATAGCATAATACTGAATGGTGATGTGTCATGAGTGCGTATCTTAAGTGATGCAAAAAGATCAGATTCTAGATTTTGCAAGATTTTTATACTCTCAACAGATATTTCAATTTTCTGTCTCAACTTACCTCTGCCGTTTTCGTGTATTGCAACTTTGAACATGAATTCACATCTTTTATAAACATGAAGTACATTTTTGGACGGATGGATTAAATTTCTTCTATTTTTATGAACAGTTAGAGAATTTAAAATTGAGTTATCATCCAATAGTGCAGACTTACATTCATTACATCTTAAAGTTGCATAAATTTTCTTGCTAAATATCCAGCTATGTAATAAACTACGTGCTCAATACATTCAGTTAAGATGCCAGGTATTAAAACAATCATCATCATTGAATTCTATCAGAATCATAAGCTAATACAAAGCCAGGTGTTGTAGAGCTTATAATTTTTTATGGCATAACTTGCACACATGAAGTGCTAGCTCCTATTATAAAAATGTCTTCCAGCTGAATGCATTACCACAATGGCTTTTGCCAGCATTTATTTGTTTCTGAATTCAAAGTTTTTTGTGTGCTGCTTTGAATTGCAGAAAGATTATTGTTTTATCCTCCCCTTGCATTCTGTCACTGTAAAAAAAAAACCTAAGTTTTCAGTGTGATCCTAAGTTTTACGGTGAAATTGATGAAAGCGAATTATTGTCAATCAATGTCTCATACAGTGTCTTCGCAGATTTGATACAAACAAATAAACCAAGGAAATACTCGATTGCAGTATTTTTCCTCATCTGGACCTATTTACAAGTTAAAAATACATTTATTTGTTTTATTCAAAAACATTATCGTAATTGTTGACATTTAAAAGCTCTTCTGCTTAACATTTCTTCAATTGAGCTCATCAAACGAATCAATTATAACTTGGATAAATTCTACAGTTGCTTCACAATTTCTAAGTGCTGTTAGCTGCAAATGAGTGTTACAAAATATTACACTTACATTTTAGTACTGTATTGCTAACTTCACTTTCATTTTTTTGTTTGTAAAAAACACGTACAGTACCCTCCTGAGTTTATTTCTCAAGTGAACAGGGAATAAATTTTAAACGCAATGGGGCGCCTCCCGTTCCTCCCTGGGTAGATACGATAATTTTTTCTCGTAAGGTTGGAAACTGTGTTGGGGGTGATACATTAAAGCGACTTGTCACTCTGCATGAATGGTAAATTCTTACCTTTGTTCTGAAACTTATCAATACATAATGTAAGCATCGAGCTCACGAACGTGTTTATGGGTTCGCCCTTTTTTCGACGCTAGTGGCGAATATACGCGCGTTTTGTTCGAAATTTCTGGAGTAACTGTCTTCGAGAAAGTCAACAACGACTCTTAAAGGAAAAAAAAATCCTTACAATAATAAACGTTGTTTAATTAAGGAATAATACTTTCAAGTAGGTTAAGTAAGTGTAGGTTAAGTTATATATGGTCGATTTTTCGAGAAAAATGAAAAAATACGATCGATATTCAAGAGTTTGGCCGTATTTAGAACGTTGGGTAGCGCGTGCTCGTTTGTTTTACCTTTTTACAATGCAGAAATTTCCCATTAACTTAACGTGGGGATGACCTTTGAACCCTGATATGCCATTCTAGGTCGAGTTTTAAAATTCGGTCTCTGTCACGATACACCATTTTATTACTTCTATTAAAGGAAAAGGCACTAAAGCTTGACAGTGCTCTAATGATTGACATTTCCAAGATGTTTTGCTTTGAATAATCAGAATTTCATATAAAATTCCACAAAAATATGTGTGTGTTATTCAAAACGTACTAAAGAAAAAAAAAAACATGGCAATAAATTGATGTAATGACAAAAAGACAGTTTATAAACAAAATGAATCTGGTATTAAAATTATTACTTATTCACAAATAAATGCCCTTCCAATGCCAAAAATGATCCTGGAGATAGGGTTAAATACCAGTTTTCTACATTAATTGACGTTGACGATTAAATAGCAACTATTTATAGCCCAATAATATGTCAACTTGTAGTGTTTATTATGTCCCAGTACAGCAAGGACATTCATTCAAGAATTAAAATATATATATATATTTTAATTATATTATATATATATATATTAATTGGCAATATTTTTCAAAAATGATTTTAAGTTAACTACAAAAAATGTGTAGCAATTGCATTTGAAATTGTTTTTGTTTCAGAATAAATATTTATGATGTTAGCAGAATATTTTTTCTTTGTGTGTCAATTATTAGTGTTTTTACCTTAATATCCAATGTCATTTCTTCGCAAAACGTGTTTAAGCGAATTGTCAATTTGAGTCTCTGCCAAGGAAGCTTTCTCGTTGAGGTTCAATTAATTAAAACGATATTTCAGTTTAAAAAATTGGCTATATAATCAAATAAATATGCAATTATAAGTATTTTAAAACGTCAATTTTTAAAATAATTAAGTTAATTAATTAAATTATTTAACTATGATGTAATTAATTATTTTTACTGATTATTCGAATCATATAAAATAATCCTATGTAATATAAAAATATAACAAAATAAGTTGCAGAAAATAGTAAATTGCATTATATTATTTTTATAAAGAAAACTTTAAGACAAACAAACCTTTACTTAAAAAGTAAATGAAGTAAAATCCTGCATAAAAAATATTCCAGCATTTCATTTTCTTCGATCATTTCCCCTTTAACTGCAACTTAACTAATTGCATTCTCTATAAACATAAGTATTTTTGTATTCTAAAGCGGATGTTTGCATGCAAATCCTGAATAAATAGTTGTGTACGGAAGACATCACCAACAAAATTTTTCAAATTAAATAGAGAAGTATTTAATTATCCCTCAGTTTATAGGAAAATATAAATTATTTTCATATATATAACC
>NW_019388265.1:0-7338 GCF_000671375.1 Centruroides sculpturatus
TTCAACCAACTGTGACAGAATAGTGTACCCAGATTACACTTAATTTAATTTTTTAAAAATATATGAAATTATTCAAACTTTAAGACACCATTAAAAATAAATATTGCATTATAGTGAAAATTTTGTTTTAGTCTACTGCATAAGTTGGCGACCCCACAGAAAACCCGTCGCGACCCCCTTCTGGGTCGCGACCCATAGGTTGGGAACCCATGATGTATAGAGACAAAGTCACTGTGACGATTTCACACTAAATAGTTGCTCGTGTAAGGTCTCATTTCGTTTTGTTTAGTGGTGGCACCGATGTCGCCACAGATCGCGATGTTTCAACGTATATATGGCTGTCTGTTCTAGCCGGTAAACTTAAAAAGATACTATAGAAGCGATATGATACATCTACATTTTTAAATAAAAATCTATTTATGTAATTATTTGTATTCGAGTTTTGGCTCCCGAAAATTTTTTATATGGATGCCTATGACCATAGAATAATGTCGCGAAGACCCGTGTTTCATTAGGTTAAATGTAGACATATTTAAATCTCTCTTATGCAGACTGCTGCTCTGAAAAATGCCAATATGGTGTTCTGTTTACAGGGATCCAGCTAATGTAAAAGTAGGAAGAATGTTCTCTTAAGCGAACTGCTCCCTTATCTGTGCTCTTTAAAATGGACTCGACCGCACCAATAATAAATAAAAGCCAAATGATATACCAAAAAATAAAAAGAAAAGTATTTGATCTAATTTTCGAACATTTGGAATATTTTCCAAATAAATTATTTATAAAACGTTATCAAAAAGTGTGAACGATACACGATAGAAATAATTATAAACTAAACGTGCCGTCAAGTGGTAATATAATATATGTGTATATATAGATAGATAGATACATATATGGGTGACATTTAATCATGCTAATTAATTTAACACGGTCATCATTGACACGTATAAAAACCAAATTATGGAAGAAACATGAGCAAAGAAACATGTACAAACTACATACTATAACCCTGACCGAGATATTCACGGCTGTTTGTACCTATTGTTTTGAAATTTTGGCATTATTACAGAAATGGTGATTAATATCTGACAAATAGCATTTGTTTATACTTGATTCTTACTTTCTATGTTCAAAAATTCAGAAATCTGATAACATTTTTGGCACACTTTCAGAACTAAAAAGAAGTTTATGAAATATTTAATTGCGTTTTAGCTGATAATGAAATTAAATTTCCTTAAGTTCACAAAAATAATGCTTAATGTTAGTGGAAGGTGTAGTAATCAAATTTGACTGGCCTAACATCCTATTTAAGTAAAAACTGTTAGATCATATTTCTATAAAATGACGCCGAATTAAAGTATGAATGCATTGCATCCCTTTAGCAATTCTGATCCTTGCTTAATTTTCTACGTCTATATTTAATTTTGATGATAGTAAACGGTATATTTACTTGTATTGTCGAAAGGCAGTTAAAATAAATATCAGCATTTAAAATCAGTTGTTTGCTAATTCATTTAATTTTAATATCAGTTGCCGAATTTTAACTCGTACTTAATGGAGTTTCTGTTATAAAAAACGTGTTTAAAACTATGTTTTGTCTGAGATAATTAAACAAATCGAGGAAATTTTCTATACAAATTAAAGTTTAGGTCACAATAATCATTAAAATTGTCCTTCAAGCAGTATGTAGAAAACACTGCGAATAAATTTTATTGCTGTCGAGATAAGAAAAATTGATAGACTTCCCTCCTATTGTTATAATCAGGTGATTCGCGTTTTCTTTTAATGTAAAGTCATTTATTTGATTTATTTTAAGTCTGTATTAATTAATTATACACGTATATACACGAGGGCTTATCATATCTGAGAGCAGGTTATATTACAAAATCTTTAATGATAACTTTTTACAATCAGGTATGGCTCTATATGACAATAGGGAGGTTGTAGCCGATGTTTTCAACGGCAAAACGTGTGCGTCGGACGTTCATTTCCACCATCCTGTAAGCCTAGAAGTTTGACAATGGCGTATGGAACGTCAGTGGAATCATGCTCGACGTTCCAAACGCCATTGTCAAACTTCTAGGCTTATAGGATGGCGGCATTCTGCAGCTACATCTGGTAGATTTCGTATAACTTGTAAAAAACTGTATAAAGAGTGATGCTTCTATTACATCATTAAAAGTGTATTTGGTGCAACTTTTACCTTCTTTCTTCCAATACACTGTTACAAAATGTTTAAACTTGCATAACTTTGAGGTTTTCTTATTTTAGATGACATTTAAAAAAAATGTCATTCGTTTTTATTCAATGCTATCCTCAAAAATATAAAATTAAGTAATAAAAGTAAAATAACTTTATGGGAAAGCTCATGAAGTTTCACCTATCGACACAGAAGCTTCGCTTATACTTCAACGATAACGAGGGAGAGTCAAGTTTAAATTTGAGCTTTCTAGACAAAGAAGTTTTTTTTAACAATATCTACTGTAGGGCATAATAAAAGAGGACGAAAATGCAGTTTATTGCAGATTTTACACATTTCGCTTGCTTATATTTCATCAAACTCTCTAAGAAAAAAAAATGCTGGCTCACCAGTAGCCAAGTGGTCCTGGCATCATGAACGATGAGAGTTCGGTCGTGGGTTCGCACCTCGCTCGGACGGGCTGGCCACGTGGAGTTTTCCGGGTTTTCTTCACGCCTGTTATAGGCGTGGAGAAAACCCGGAAAACTTAATGTGGCCAGCTCGAAAAGAAAACTTAAATTGGGGCGAGTTTCCCTTAAAAAGATCTCCCAGGAGTCATCGTCCAACTGTTGCGATGCCGTAACAAAAAAAAATGTGAAATTTTGCATCCCAAACGATAACACAATCATCTTTCGAATGAGTTGTTTAAAATTACAATAGGAGGATGGAGAAATTAACTCCGAAAATTTGTATTTTTGAGATTCTGGAACTTCTTTATTTGCGCGAGGTCACTACTGTGACTCTCGATCTGAGGAGCCTAGCGTTGCTCCAGGTCTATAGTTTCTTCATTTTTTTTACGAAAACTTTCATGTTTTCCTAAACACCATACAACTTGATGAGAAGCAGATTTAAATAAGTCGGTACAAAAGCTATTACAGGAAAAAAATAACTGCAAGCACCTGTTTAGCAAGTTGCGTAGACATTGGGAAAAGTGCGCAGATGCATAAAAACTTCAAATATATTTTAAGTTCTTCTGTGTTGAGATTAAAACACGTCTTGATTTGGTTTTAATTCCACACATATAATAAAAGGGCCATTTTTGTAAGTAGCAAATTTATTGTAATAATTTAATATTTATTTTTAAAGATTCATTATTTGTGATTCACTTTATAATTATATAATTACGAAATATATATTTTTCATTTCTTAAGTTTTTTAAAAAACTCTGTGTTTAATAGATGGTTTTTAAGTTCGTTTTTCGCCAGCGGTCTCGTGTGTAGGCGTTCGAATTCGGGATTGAGACGGTCCGAGAGACAGTGCACACTACAATTCAATTACAAAAGAATAATACCCGTTCATTTATATAACTATTAGCACATATGATATTAGAAGCGCGCTAGAGAGAGTTTACACTTATGTGTGCCAGGATAAATATCTTTATCGTTATGCACTTGATAAGGTGGTTCTTATCAAGTGTATAACGACTACATTTTGGGAAGACTTATGTAAAGCTGGCTTTTATTTAACGTGAAAAAAACTGCATGTGGCCAGCTTGTTGGTTGTGCCCAAACCTACCGAACACGGGTTGTCGGTCGTGGGTTTGCTCATGTCCAACAGACTGGCCACAAATACTTTCCTAGGTTTATTTTTCGCATTTGAGCGCAGCTAAATAAGAGACAGCTTCACACGAGTCTTCCCGAGATGCATCTTCCTTGGCACCCAAAGTAAATAATTCAAACAAATTCTGATAATTTTTCTATAAACGCGATATTCACGTGGACATACTTAACTAACACGAAACTGGACACCCCCACCCCTTCCATTGTTTCATTTTCCCTTATTAACTGATAAACCTATTGCTCCAAACCTCCATCATTGATATTGCTTGAGGATATTCTAATAGCCAAATTAATGTGTGTGCAACAATGTTTTGGCGCAATGTAGAACTAAATGTCTTTCATATTTATTATTATAGTGAGTTTTCTTCGTTCAAATATTCCTGCAGTTGTATTCTGCGTAATGTGAACTTTATACACACGTTGAGTATTACTGTCAAATCTGCATCCACTATTCTTATGCCACAATTTTCAAAACTTTTTTTTTTACTTAGATGTTTCTGCCGAGCTTTATTTTTCAACCTGTTTTCACTAGCTTTTTTAAACATAAAACAATTATTCGTAAATTTCTACGGGCTTTTTATATTTAAACAAGTCTTATATCAAGTCTTTCGCCCTTTAAGGTTAGCAATTTTCATCACGTGCTGGACCATCACAACCTATTCAACACATTTATATTACATTTTACATTTCAAATATTAATAGTTGAGCATCTTTTTTTATTGGGTTTTTTCCAAATTGCTATTTGACTAATTCTCAAACAAGGAAAATACTCATTTATATTTTTACAAAACCAAAAGGAAAAGTTTGCAGCTTTATGTTTTAAATTTGAGTTTACGTGATTAATGTTTTATTTCACGTCTTTTATATAATCTTAACTCTTAAATATGAGTGCAAAATTTCCCTTTGGTTACGTAAAAATATAAATGAGTATTTTCCTTGTTTGGGAGAAATTTTGTTATCACAAATGTAATCTAAATATATAAAATTACTTGTCCTGACTGACTGACTGAGTGATTGATTCATCATCACCCAGAGCAAACCGCTGAACCTAAAGAGGTAAAGTTTGGTACACAGTTAAAGTACTGTACATCATGAAAATGCACACTAATTAGGGATTTTTCCCGCGGGGGAGAGGTTGAGGTTAAGGTTAACCAGAACGTCTTCTACTGTAGTATTTTAGATGCGATTTTTCATTCGAACCGTTTTAAATTCCAATTCGTTATTGCATATTAGTTCGATTATAGAACGATTGTAAAAGTTCCAGAAAATTGATCAAAATGAAAACAGTTCATTTCATTCTCAGCGGTTAGGTGTTATATAACATTTACTATGATTGTTGAAATACCGAATATAAATAGTGTTTGCTTGCAAAATCTGCGCGGACGAAGTCGCGGGTCACAGCTAATAATTTCACATAATAGCTGTTATCTAACTAATTCATTGTTTCTGATAGCGTTTGAGAATCATCGTTCCGTTTATAAGTATTTATAAGTATTATAACAAAGGGAAAGTTAGCGATAGGTCAAAAAATCACTGTCCAAGTTCGTTACATTTTTGTACTTGGGACACATTGATACATCAAGAAACACAAAAAAATTGGGTGTTTTTTCAGTATATATGGTATATGGATGTTAAATGTATGTGTATGTGTGTGTGTGTGTGTGTGTGTGGCAGGCACGATTTTGTTCACACTATTTGAAGATTTATAAGTCTTGTGCTTTTGAAGAACATTTCTGAAATTTTGCAGAGATGTTTGCTTCTTAGAGACATAGATGCTATTAAATTTTGGCGATTAAACAACGACAGAGTAAAAATGTAAAGGGGATCGTGCGTCATATTTCGTGTACGGTCGAACTTAGTAACGATTTTCCTCCTTATTAGCATTTACAATTATTTATAAAACCCGTCCTTAATCTCAACATTAAGCTTTTTGTCATTTTATAATAATTAGAATTATGAAAAGATTTTTAACATCCTAACAAACGGGTCTATCAAAATTTTAAAAGTTTCCGAAAAGATAAGGAACTTCTGCCGGATTTTAACCGAAAATGTTTCAATATTTTTTTTGTGTATTTAAAATATTGTGTTTAATATCATTTTGACAGTCGATCGACCTTTCTTGCAAATGTGAGGGCATCGTATTTACGTTAGAAGGGTTAAAGATGAAAAGAAAGTATTTGTAAACTTTTATCTCATAGTTTCGCATGTTCTATGTGATGTAGATTTTATAACTTCGTTGAAAATACTTCAAAGGCCCTTATTCTTTTAAACGTAATAATAGTTTATTAACGAAGAAGTTTTTAAAGAGTACAACAATCACATCACTAATAGACAGGCTTGATTTTTTATGAGATTAGGCGGTAGACTTTTCCTTGTATATATTGATAATAAATAAAGTTTAGTGAATGTCTGCTTTAGAAATTTAAACTTAGATATACCTTAAAGAAATTGTTAAAAGTAAATTAGGAAAAATTTAAATTCAAACGAAACTGTATTTATTTTGGGGACTTCCCTTGCCTCCGCCTTTCCGCGACCCTGATTACGCCTTAAAAATGTAATGCTGATAGTAATTTGTTGTGCACAAATCCGGTGAAATTTATATTTTTAATTAATATTTTATTTCTAATTTAAAAATCGACGGGGTGAATAAAAAAAGGGTTGTCGGGTGTAATTGTGATATTATCAAAACATTTTATCATTCTATACTACTGTTACTTTAAACCTCCATTGGTAAAACGACATCGCGTCGGGTCGTTATTATTCTAAAAGGCTAGTCAACAATGATGTAAAATGTGAGTGCAAGTTCAAAGTCTTGTCAACATCTTCCATCCGGAGTTAACAGATGGTGTCAGGTAAATTACCCGAAGCGGACCTTTCTCGTAACCCGAATAGGTCTCGTCTTTCGCTTAGTGACAGACGTGGGACCAATCGGGGAGCGGAAAAAAGGGACGTGGAACCAATCAGGATACATACATGCATACAAGAAAGGCATCGGCCGTACACGAAGTGTTTAGCAAGCAGAAGAAAAGGGTAAGGAAAGGGGAGGAGAAGAACGGAGAGGAGATAGACAGTAGAGAAAGGCATGATTCCTCTAATAGGAAACGTATGCGGTACAAGACGAACATTGTAATATATATAAGAATTTTAGATATTTATAAATGGAGTATGACACGTCCCAAATATTTAAGCAAATAGATGGCCTTAAGGAAAAACAAAATTTTCTGGGTGACTTAATATTTGACCCCGGATATCTCGGGTCTAAGTCGAATTCCGTTACGACAGGCTATTATATTACTTTTGTTAATACGGAAAACTTCATTCGAATCGGATGAGTAATTACTTTGCAAAATTCGTTTCAACGATATGGTTTGAATTGAAATAAAATGACTTTTATCTTGCGTGAGAAGTCCATGTATAGTTAATCGGGACCCCCTGACCCTAATCTTTCCATATCTTGACTCGTCTTTTATTTACTTTACTGCGTTTTTTAGATTAAGGAAGGCCAGACAGGCGGACTACAGTGGGCATTTATACATCTACAAT
>NW_019388266.1:0-407 GCF_000671375.1 Centruroides sculpturatus
CGGAGGCAAGATTCGAATTTTAATGCAAGTACTTTCCTAGTAAATCCGTCATTAATTTTAGTATCATTTCTAGAATAAATATATATATATATATATACTTTTTTCTTTTTAATTTAACGAGCTTACGGTATTTATCTTCATGTTAAAAATAAAATTGTAGTTATTTCACTTCTATATAATAGGGATTCACTTGTATTAAATATAAATTGCGAGTAGATCTTGTTTAGAAAGTTTAAATCGATTCACAAGTATCATGGAAGTTTGCATTTTGTTACAAAGAAAAAACATTATAAGTCGCTAGATGAATGGTAAAATAGAGAAATTCAGTTAAATAAAACAAAAGTAGAAAGCGTGTTTACTAATTTAAAAAGATATTAAATTGATATTTTAATTTTAAAAATATATTT
>NW_019388266.1:731-7350 GCF_000671375.1 Centruroides sculpturatus
ATAATAAATTGAGTAATAGCTCTTAAGAGAAACGAAAACAAAACTTTGCATACTTAAAGGGATATTTGGTGAATTTTTCAGCAAAGAATTTACCAAATTTTTCTTTTCTATTCTTTGATGCACTGATCTCCATAATGAGAAAATAATCTCTGGATGGAATTTTAAACGATGATTAACTTAATCCACTCCAAAAGTCATGAAATATGGATAGCCGTCGCGTGATGCTCCCGGTTATCACTGATTTTTCTCTCGCATCTCACTTAAAAAATATATATATATTTCTTTAAAAATTTCGTAATAATAAACTAGAGAAAATATATTTTATATTCTTACGATATAATTTATATTTGATCGAGTAACATTAAATGTATTAATTAATATGCAAAGCCGATATTCTCATCTTTAAAAAGAAAAAAATAAAAAAATGAAAAGATTAAGCATAAGTGAAGTATGAAAGATAATAACATACATGGGAAACGGCGGTGATTCAGAGAGTGTTATGATGTAAAATAGGTGATCAGTAACCGAAGGAAACGAAAAAAGAATTGCCAATCCCTAGATTTATGGTTGTGACATGTCGACTATAGCTGGAAGCTGAAAGGCAGAAAGGAGGTCTCGTCATTTGGATGTTGTTATAATCCTTGTCTCGGTGCTTTTCTATTGACAACTTTAGCCCAGATGACAGTAACTGCAAGATGGATGCTTCGATTATGAGGTGGTGCGGATTTTCTACCGGCTTTGCCCATCACAATATTTACTAGATTCCCATCCGAGGTGCTCCTACTGCCCGATTTTATTTTGCTTTTTATTGTTTGTCTTACTCCAGGAGTGTTTGTGGAGTACTTTCTTTATTTTTTCCTCCCTCCCTTTTTTTATTTTTCTTTCATTTCAAATGATAAATTTAAATAATTTATCCTTGTATTAAAGACTATAAAACTATTTTACATTATATATTTCTATAAAAAAAATAATAAATAACTTTAATTATTTATCTTATTCCTTCAGTGTTTATGTGATGCTCTATTTTTCCTGTTTTGTTTCTCCTCCATCAAAGTTATAATATTAAATAACTTATCCTTATATTATAGAATATAAAACTGTATTTTATATTCAATTTCTGTAAAAAAATATAATAATAATAATAAATTTGAATTACTTAACTTACTCCTCACTTTCATTATTTTTCCTCCATTAAAGTTACAAATTTGTATGAAATTTAGGAATTTTTAGAATATAAAATTGTATTTTATATGGAAAATAATGAAAAATTAAATTAACATCAATAATTAATCTTAACAGAATTTATTTATATATAAACAAATAGATTTTATATGAAGAAAAAAGCATAAAATTCAGCTTGAACCTGTCAATTCTTTGTCATTCTTCTAAGCATAAAAGAAACAAAAATTCTATATTCATATTTATGAATGGAAGGAAATTTTGTTTATGATAAAATGGAAAATAACAATATCTAATTTTCTATGCAAAAATGTAAATTATTTTAAAAAAAGAGAGATTTTTTTAAAGTAAATTAAATCATGTTAAAGTTTAAACATGTTTACATACAAAGATTTTTATTTAGTTAAATTGTCAAAAATAATTAAATTTATTTAATTGAAAAATTCCCTTACAATTCTATTTATCTGTAAAATTAATTACTTTGATAAATATTATTAAACTTTTTAAGGTAATAATTAATTAATTTCTCTATATTTTCAAGAAAAATTTTAATAAATTGAGTGATTAATAAAGTAATGGACAGTAAGCATTAATAAGGTTTATATTGTTCATCTCCTTGCACAGTTTTAAGCAATGTATTTACCTCACTTTTTCTCTATTTTTTAAATATTATTCTGCTGTAATTTATTCAAACCACGTGCCAATGTTATTCCCTCATAAATTGTGAGGAAACATGTTAACCTGTGTAGTGTTACACCCATGCATGTGCACAGCTTAACATGTGATAAATCAAATAAATCAGGCAAAATTATTATAATTTCATTGCTTATTTATCCAACATTGTTTAAATTACTTAACGAGTGGTATAAATGCTCATTTCCTCACGAATTAAATAGTAAACATGGCTAATTTTAGTTTGATTTATCCAATGTCAATACTTTGCTGGCATAAAATATAACAACTGTGAGTAAAAACTGGCATATCCCTCTGATAAAATGAAGAAAAATTGTTATAATTTTATAATTTTAGAAAGGAATTAAACAATATTACTTTATTAATTAGTAAATAATGTAAATAGCGCAGTTTAAAGCTCGTTCCCATTGTTAATTTTCTAGTTCAAACCGTAAAAGGGGCAACCGGTTCTAGAAAATAAAACCAAAAAAAAAAAAAATAGTATTCTTTAACACTTTCTTCACGTGTTAATATAGGAAATAGTTTCAATCATACTTTCGTCATATCCTATTTTTATATTATTACTTTTCCCCTCTCCCTCTCTCCTCTTAAGAGAAACGAAAACAAAACTTTGCATACTTAAAGGGATATTTGGTGAATTTTTCAGCAAAGAATTTACCAAATTTTTCTTTTCTATTCTTTGATGCACTGATCTCCATAATGAGAAAATAATCTCTGGATGGAATTTTAAACGATGATTAACTTAATCCACTCCAAAAGTCATGAAATATGGATAGCCGTCGCGTGATGCTCCCGGTTATCACTGATTTTTCTCTCGCATCTCACTTAAAAAATATATATATATTTCTTTAAAAATTTCGTAATAATAAACTAGAGAAAATATATTTTATATTCTTACGATATAATTTATATTTGATCGAGTAACATTAAATGTATTAATTAATATGCAAAGCCGATATTCTCATCTTTAAAAAGAAAAAAATAAAAAAATGAAAAGATTAAGCATAAGTGAAGTATGAAAGATAATAACATACATGGAAAACGGCGGTGATTCAGAGAGTGTTATGATGTAAAATAGGTGATCAGTAACCGAAGGAAACGAAAAAAGAATTGCCAATCCCTAGATTTATGGTTGTGACATGTCGACTATAGCTGGAAGCTGAAAGGCAGAAAGGAGGTCTCGTCATTTGGATGTTGTTATAATCCTTGTCTCGGTGCTTTTCTATTGACAACTTTAGCCCAGATGACAGTAACTGCAAGATGGATGCTTCGATTATGAGGTGGTGCGGATTTTCTACCGGCTTTGCCCATCACAATATTTACTAGATTCCCATCCGAGGTGCTCCTACTGCCCGATTTTATTTTGCTTTTTATTGTTTGTCTTACTCCAGGAGTGTTTGTGGAGTACTTTCTTTATTTTTTCCTCCCTCCCTTTTTTTATTTTTCTTTCATTTCAAATGATAAATTTAAATAATTTATCCTTGTATTAAAGACTATTGACAACTTTAGCCCAGATGACAGTAACTGCAAGATGGATGCTTCGATTATGAGGTGGTGCGGATTTTCTACCGTCTTTAATTTTAATGGAATAAATCGAGATTACGTTCCCGAAAATTCAGCTTTAACTGTATAATAGTATAGAAAGATTGTATAAAAGACATATAATACGTAAATTTATAATTTTATACAATTATAGTAGAAAACTTATGCCAGTTGTAAAAGCGGAGTTTTAAAGCGTGCGGTCGTAAAGCGAGGATCTATTGTATTTTAACTTTGAAGGCTTTGTGCGTGTGTCTTTACATTTACATTTTAAAGACCCTGATGTTTTTTGGTACAAGGTAACTATATAAATTATAGTACTTTGTACATTTGTTCGCTGTCACATTTACAGAATACCAAATTAGGTACTTTAACTGATAATTTAAGCCATTTAGCTATTTTAATGATAATTTCTAATCACAAATAAAGATAATCTTAATTATCTTAATTATAGCACAAATTTATTTATTTTAAGCGATTTTTAGGCATTAAAATCACTTATATAAAATCCTTTGCTGACAAAATATGCTAATTTACCTGTTAATGATGTATAAAATCAGACATTTATTCTGATTTTGGGACATTTCTGCATGTTATCAGCAAGTGTTATCACGTCGACAAGCTTCAAATCAGAAAAAAATTACGATTTGTTAACGATTAAAACAAAAAATAGATCTTTAATTTCTTCCCAACTGATATCCCGATTCATTATATTGATAAAAAAAACAATTTTAAAGCGTTAATTTAATAATTATCCTCTTATTAATCAATCTTACACTAATTTATTATATTTCTTACTCCAAATGACTCTTTGCTAAATGAATTTTAACCAAGTTAGTGTCAGAATTTAACGCCATTCCCTTAACGATTACGCATACAAATNATTGTTCATCTCCTTGCACAGTTTTAAGCAATGTATTTACCTCACTTTTTCTCTATTTTTTAAATATTATTCTGCTGTAATTTATTCAAACCACGTGCCAATGTTATTCCCTCATAAATTGTGAGGAAACATGTTAACCTGTGTAGTGTTACACCCATGCATGTGCACAGCTTAACATGTGATAAATCAAATAAATCAGGCAAAATTATTATAATTTCATTGCTTATTTATCCAACATTGTTTAAATTACTTAACGAGTGGTATAAATGCTCATTTCCTCACGAATTAAATAGTAAACATGGCTAATTTTAGTTTGATTTATCCAATGTCAATACTTTGCTGGCATAAAATATAACAACTGTGAGTAAAAACTGGCATATCCCTCTGATAAAATGAAGAAAAATTGTTATAATTTTATAATTTTAGAAAGGAATTAAACAATATTACTTTATTAATTAGTAAATAATGTAAATAGCGCAGTTTAAAGCTCGTTCCCATTGTTAATTTTCTAGTTCAAACCGTAAAAGGGGCAACCGGTTCTAGAAAATAAAACCAAAAAAAAAAAAATAGTATTCTTTAACACTTTCTTCACGTGTTAATATAGGAAATAGTTTCAATCATACTTTCGTCATATCCTATTCTTACGTCACAAGCTCCTGTCAAAGTAGAAACTTCTCACTATTGAGTTTTCGATTTATTTTTTCTTCCCTAAAAAAAAAGTAAAGAAAAAAAGATGGAGAAAAAAAGGAAATTAAACAGGAAAGAAAAGATGCATTTACATTTGGGAATTTACTGATCTGTTGGTTTTGTTTATTTCCCTCAAGACTTTATTTTTAATGGATAAACTAGAGAGAGAGAGAGAGAGAGAGAGAGGAAGAAAAGATGCTTCCTCCTCCGATGCGGAATTCACTTTCTATAAATTTAAACGCGTTTTTTTTTTTAATATATATATATGGTAGCGAAGTAATTTAATTTTAATGAATGGTATAAATGATCAAAGTAGGAGTATGAAAGGAGAGAGAAATTGATGATAATATTTACCATATTCTTCGTAATTTTTCACTTTTTCATCCTAGATATTCGCTTTGCTTTCTTAACTTTTACGGCTTATTCCTATGTAGAGGTGTGTTTTGAGTACGATCACCAGGACAACGCGAAACTCGACGTGGGAAGATGACAGGTGTTCCACAACGATTGTTTTCACCTGTTTCACCCCTCCGATAAGAAAGAAAAGTCTAATTTTACTCGATCCAATCGTTCGTAATTTTTGTATCTTTCTTTTTTTTTTTTCTTTTTTGTTTTATACTTTCCCTCCTTTCTTCTATTGTTCGGTAGAGACAAATCCCTTTCCAAGACTAAACTGCACAGGCATTATTCAATGAGGCGCAACCTTGTCTCCATCCCGAACAGGGATTGAACCCGAGACAATGCCATTCGCTAGAGACCATAATACGGTTGCGTCTCAATCAGATCGATTGCTGAGTGGTTGAGTGGCACAACACATCGGCGGACCATCGCTCAGAAGGTGCGAAGATCCGTCCCACGTTATCATGTTCAACTGTCCAATGGTAAGCACTGTTATACTCACTCTCAAACTTTTCCTTTTATAAGGGTGTTAAGCTCGCGTGCGTTGACGTAATCTCTTAATTTCCTCCCTTAATAATAATAATAATAATAATAATTTTAAAAAGGTGGGTACAGTGTTCTACATTTTTAATTCTCTAATTGCTTTTTAAGTTAGCGAAGAAAATTAAATTAATCTCTATACCTCATAGCAAAGTTTCCTCTGTTTGCTATTGAATTATTAAGTTTACTTCACTTAAAAAAAAAGGGACCTCCTACTTCTAGCATTGATCAAAGACGTGAGCGATTTTTCTAATGAGGAACACCTCAAAGACTCGTATTTCGGGCGATTTTTTTTTTATTTTTTCGATATTTAGGAATACGAAGAGGACAATCGACTGTTTCTAATTTCGCCAATAATAGATACAGACAACTGTATCAACTCTATCACATCCAATCAACTCTGACAAATCAGAAACACGTGAGAAAAAAGAAAGTCAGGGGTACACATCGGGCATACTAAACACATTATTGACGAGTTAGTCACGTTTAGAATCCGTAGAAAACGGGACTAAAATCGGATGCGGAAGAAACATTACTGCTCAAATTTATACAGGTGCAGTTTATAATTAAAGTTGTCTTATCTCACCCGGTTTAACGTTACTTTCCGTTATTCGAGGTGCCCCGCTTTATAAGCCAAGTAAAATAATAAAAAAAAAAAAATGGTGGAAATTGACGTAGAGAATGACGTAAAGGATTAAG
>NW_019388267.1:0-7753 GCF_000671375.1 Centruroides sculpturatus
GTGATAATAAATCCAGTAATATTTTTATTCAGTAAATTTCTGACTAATGTAAAATGTAGATTTTTCTTAATAAATTGAACTATTTATATCATACAATTAAATATGAATATTAAATATAAGACTTGTGAAATGTAATTCACTCATAGCGATTAAATTGTGTATAAGAAGATCCAAAAATCAGTTGAGATTGTTTGAAAAAGTTAAAACCGGTTTTATTTCGGTTTGGTGGGAGCTATGTCATGTAAAGGTACTTTCAGGAAGCACTCTCAACTCCAAATTAGTCCCCATTTACTTGTTACAGATGTGGAAATACTCGGAAAACTATACGCACCAGGTCTGATTTCTAAATAGACACAGTACACATCAGCCGATAGCAGATAATATTAAGAAAAGGCAAAATTGATGGATGTAGTATAAAAATTTCGCGAAAAATAGTATATACTGTAATTCTAAATATTGTAATATTTTTATTTAATTATTAAGTTGTCTACGTAAATAAGTGAGAAGATGATTTAAATGACTTAATTAGACTATTTAATATAATTAGATTATATATTTAAATTATTTTAAAATAAAGTTTTTATAAACATAAGCTGGAATACAGAGCGAGCGATAGCGCATCGCTCGGCGTATTCATTGTTTGTTAAGGCATGGGCCTTAACAAACAATCATCATGACTATTATCATGGTCTGTATAATAATAGACATTAATGGCCTTTGATCAACGCGTTTCTTCGCTACACGTTGCCAAGCCATTCACTCCAATGTCTGCGGAGACAAGAATTGCAGTAACGCGATATTATAATATATAAAAACATTTAGCAACGAGTTGCGTAACTTTCACGGCTGTTAGAGATATTATTTTAAAAATCACTTTTTAATATAATACCTATAAATGTTAATAACAAGTAACATCTTCATTAAGCCCAACTCCATGAGAGATATGACATGTGACACTCACTATTTCTCCATCCTTTAGATCATTCTACCTCCTTTTCCCTTCAACCTTTCATTGCCAAAATTTAATAGCATAAATACCAATTATACACAATCTACTGTGCCAAATTTCGTTTCTAAATCTTCCCCCATCCTGAGATATTAAAATACATGCCAACGCGTGTCTTAGCGTGTGTTTCGTTTAATATCTCAAGATGAGGTGAAGATTAAGAAACGAAATTTGTACTAGCTTGTACTTAAGGGGCATTGATGGTATTAAAATTTGGTTGTGAATGGTCCAAGGGATGGAGATATAGTGGGTGTCACGTGTCGTATTTCGCGTGGGGTCGAACTTAATAAGATTTTACTTGTTGTTAACATTTATAGCTTCTTACAAAACTCATCTCGACCCTCAAAATTAAGTCTGCTCAAACTTTCNGTTCGGAAGGAATAAATAATAAAATAGAATTTACTACGTCTTCTATCAATTTTCTAAATTAATCATAAATATTTAAAGCTAAAATTTTCGATAACAGTTGCGCTTCATTAACGTCAGACAGGGCCTCGAAGCTTGGTACGGGGATCGGGGTAGAGCGGGCCCAATTTTACTTTTTCTCTACAAATAAAAGGTTTCTTTATCGGGATCTTAAAGATTTCAGTTTTTGTTAATAAAATGACACGAATCTATAGGGATAAACCACTAAAGACCCCTAAATTTCTGCGTAAAATGCCCCTATCGACTCCTAACTAGGCTAAATGAGAATCCAGTTTGAACCGATGTAACGAGTAACGTGGCCAAACTGGTCAGTTCGTGTAAAAACGATGATGGAAAAAGTGTTAGTGTCGTGCCACAAAAGCACAGGTGCCGTTCCACTCGGTCTTACATTTCAAAATGCTGTTATTGTATTCACGGAGAACAACTTTATTGATCGCAAGGGTCAACTGAAGTAACCCTCTAATCTTGTTGAGGTTTTGCGATTATGTGGATACAAAGGCTAGTTTATTCTAATACCGAGTGGTAATTTGATATTTTCTAAGACGTCAAGATTGTTAATTTATTACCTATAATAATCTATTTTCACTAAACTGAGTAACTTAAATTTGAAATTTCTAACATTATTCATTGTTCGTGAGATAAAATGTTGACCAAGCTAATATGTTTAAAGCAAGAAAATGCCAGAATAGAATACTAATGTTCAACACTTCATAAAACGGGATAACTTTTTTTTATTTATTATAATTCTACTTTACACCCAGGTACCATAATTTGTCAAAAAAGCATTAAAAAAATGCTTGGCTGAGATATGAATATTGCTTCAAGTTTTAAATGATTTAAGACACGAACAAATTATTCTGTCCACCGTAAAAAGAGATATTCTTTGTTATCAGTTTTATATACATTTAATTAGATAATAGCCGCTTTAAGGAAAAGAAACTTACCAAATCCAGTCGAATGCGAAGAATAAGGATTAATCGCAAGTATTTAAAAGTTTAATAAAATTAATATGTCGTATAAAATATTTTATTTAATATAAAAACGAAAAGTTTTAACAGAAACACAGAGATAAAGGATAAAGGAAAGAAAATTACTTAATGCATGGCGCAGTTTGGCCCAAATGCCCTTACGCCATAAAAAGCTAACCAACCATTAAATGCAAAAAACTTACATTTTATCAGAATAATTAACATTTAAGTTTTTTGAATTTCAATTTGAATTCAACAGAATTTGCAAGAAATCTTCATTTTCTTGTACCCTTTCCGCATTGTGCATGCTAAGATGGTCTTTGTATGAAGCTCATCCTGGGTTTAGCTTCTCAGTGGTTTACTTAGCGGCCGAATGGATAAACTCAGCACTAATCGGTTCAAACTGACTGAATTATAAAAGAAACTCTGAAACTTACTGCTATGACTAGGCTTGGAAAAACCTTGCGACAAGGGTCAAACAATCATAAATCTAGTGACTCCATGCCGATAAATGGTTGAATATTTTAGAAAGTATGATTTTAACGGCTATAACTTAACACTAAGACCAATTAAGTTACTGTTATTCACTTGTGACACTTGATAATAACATCAATACTCCTTGTTTACAAAGAATATAACCCTTTTTCCCAAGATGCCACAGCAAAACTCCACAACGCGAATGTCAGTAACTCGAAAATAACTGAATAACCATTATGTGAGGCTCCGAAAGTGGGCCGTAACCACACTAAAGATAAATAGGAAAAAAGTAATAATTATATTTTGTAAAATACGGAAAAAACAAAGGAAAAGGAAAATAGATAATTTCATGTTCGTAAAAGGACATGTTTGAAGAAAATTCTTAGAAAAACACTTCTCAAATTAAGACAAAAGAATAATGTAAGTCCTAAGATTGAAATCTTCAATAGGAATCAAATTGTCAGTTGATGTTGACTCATCTCGCAATCTGGGTTCTAATCTCGTTACATTTCGTAACGAGTAGGACCAATTGGAACGAGGAGGTGAGTCGGAATCGACCTATCGGAATGTTCGAACTGGTATTCGAAAAAGTGATAAAAATCGGAATTCGAAGGACACGTAGAGGTTCACCTCCTGTCTTTCCACTGTGCGACACCATACAAAGAAAAAGAAAATCGCCTCCGCATTCCGACATCGATCAGGATTACACTTCGATTTCGTGACAAACTTTCTTCTTCCAGCGCCCTGGGGTCTTTGTCTTTCCAAACCGAAAAGGATAGTTACCGTAAAACATTCACTCTTCGAAAGAAGCAACTCGAAATATTGTTTATCGACTGTGTAGCTGTAAGATATATTTTTTGGTTAAAATAAACCGGGTTAATTTCTTGTAACTGTGGAGTTTGTCTCTGTGCTAAATGCATCCACTCACGCTTCAGAATGACTCGGACGTCCTTAGGATACGCGCGGTTCGGCAACCTCACAACTATTGTTTAAAATTAAAGTTTAACTATAGAATGAAATAGTCATTACTGGTACATACGTAGCCTATATGAATTTGTATATAGTATACCTTCACTAGCATGTCGCTTTTGGCCTTTTTGTGCTCTCTGAGTGGTAAAGGGCCTAAAACCACACAAAAAAAAAAAAAAAACTAGCGTATCGCTGTCATAAAATTCGTCATTTTCGGTAACTTGTCACCTTATCAGCCACTAAGTGGAATTTGCGGGACTCTACTGTACCAACATTAGGGATANAAAAAAAAAAAAAAAAACTAGCGTATCGCTGTCATAAAATTCGTCATTTTCGGTAACTTGTCACCTTATCAGCCACTAAGTGGAATTTGCGGGACTCTACTGTACCAACATTAGGGATATACTGTACCATTTCTTTTTTATAACATAAAAAAATCTAAAACATGTTTTGTATACATACGGATACATACTTAATTAAATTGGAAGTAAATTATTAAAAGTGGATCAGCATTGAAGAAAATTTTAATTTTTGTTAAACCCTATCTGCAGACAGATGTAACCACAGCCTGAGAAACGATGAATTTACCACTTTACTTCTAATAACATCATTATTATTGTAAGATAATTTCTCAAAAGCTAACACAGAAATGTTTTTTGTTGATTATCTCCAAAAATATTTTCAAGATAATATCTACGATTTTCTGCTATTGCGCTCCTTTAAAAGTAAAAAAAAAAAAAACTGAAAAATCATGCAATAGGTGCAAATAAATTAAAATTCACGAGTACTGTAAAATCACAATAACTGGAAGATATTTTTAGGCTGTAAGCCCTGTGACATATTGATATCTTTTCTTTTTCCTATTTTTGTTATTTTATTAGTTGTGCTCCTTCGAATAATTTGCGCATATATAATTCGAATATTGAATGCGATACTTTTCCTTTCGGAAATTACTGCGAACATAAACGGTTTTAATGGTATTCCTCGAATTCTACTAATGGTGGAGAACTGAGAATAGTTTCGATATTCTTAACATATATTCTATTACATACAAAAGCACAAATTACATAATATAAACTAATTTCAATAATTTGTGCTTACGCTTTATTCAAGGACAAATCTTCATATGTTCTAAGACAGCTGATATTTGAAATTATTAATTTTTGAATATATTAAACATAGTAAATGTAATGGAAAAGAATATAAACGTCGAAATATAGTTAATTTAATCAAAGGAGACGGACATCAAACAATGGCGGTATGTCCGACACATTCACTACCATAATTTAAATGATTAATTTAATAATAATAATAACAAATATACTTTAAAAATTTCTTATAATTAATGTCGAATAGTGATCGATAGCGTAGATCGGATTTGAACGGATTTAATAGAACGGAGTTCGATAACCTCTGTGGTTTGAATATTAGAACAATATATATATTTAGCCTTAGAATATTTGCACTAATTCGTAAGGGGCGCAAAAATTAAGACTCGCGCGATGAAGAAACACATATTAGCGGTGTCATTGCAGCCACTGGTGAGCAGAATCACCAATTAACAAATGCTAATTAGTCATTGTTTAATCTAAATATATAAAATTACTTGTATTGACTGACTGACTGAGTCACTGACTGACTGACTTAGTCACTGATTCATCATCGCCCAGAGCAATCCAAAACCAAAATTTGGTACACAGTTAGGGTACGTCATGGAAACGTACACTAAGAAGGGATTCTTGGAAATTCCCCGGCGGGGGGAGAGGGAGAGCATTAAGGCTTAACCGGAAAAACGGCTTCTACTGTACTATTTTAGATGCAATTTTTTGTTTTCAACTATGTTTAATCTTCATTAAATACTTAGGTGTATTAAATTGATAACATTTCAGACATTGTTATAAATATTTTTATATATTTCGGTTTTTTTACCAAATGTTCGAACCGTTTTAAATTCGAATTTGTTATTGCATATTGGTTCGATTATAGAGCGTTCCAGAAAATTGTTCAAATTGAAAATAGTTTGTTTGATTCTCGGTAATTCTCATTATTCTCAGCGGTAGGTGTTATACATTACTATGGTTGTTGAAATACTGAATGCTTTTGCTTGGGGTTTGATTGAAAAACATCCGCGGGTGAAGTCACGGGTAACAGCTAGTACTTCTAATTTTTATAATGCCAATTAATAAAATGTAAATCATTTCAAATTAGATGGAGAAAGAGAAGAATGAATTTATTCCAAAGATACGGTATTCCGGGACCAAAACCTCATTTCATAACTGGAAANTTTATTAAAATTTTCTTAAGTGATACATATTAATATAAATTAAACAATGTTTTCTTTGTCATCACTAAAAGCACTGTTAACCGAGAGCGTTTTATTTTTGGCAAGTTATCGTTATCCTCTGAGCATTTATCTACATTATTTTCAGATTCATGCTTTATTTTTTACCTAAAATTACATATACTTTTGCAAAAAGTGTATGTAATTTTAGATTGCTTGCTTCTAGTTAAAAGAACCAGGCTTCCGCGTGATGCCGGTGTTTACGGTCTAACTACCTGCAGTAGCCTTGCTTGGTCCCATTCGGCTTTGACGTCTTGCGGGTCCGCTAAAACGTGTGGCCAGCGCAGTGCAAGGTTGTTCCTTTCTTATATTTCCTTGGTGTTCTGCTAACATGTCCTTGATACATCTTCCTGCGACTCCTATATACATGACAGAAAATTTTTTATATGGTTCTAAGCACTTATGGAATAAGGGAAAAACATCTGGCAATACCAGAAGCGTCGAGATATGGCAAAATTGAAGAAGGACCATGTGTATGGACAAAAGGCGAGAAAAGAAATTTACATACTTATGCACTAATAGTTCACGAAAATAATAATTTTCGTGAACTATTAGAACTTAAGTATGTAAAAATTTATTACATTTCATGTTGTACGAGGGTTTTTCCCAATTCTCGAACCATGTTAGAGTGAATCCGTGCTATAACAGTACCATGTTATACGGGGATGGTACCAATTCTCGAACCGTGTTAGAGTGAATCCGTGCTATAGAAGTGCCGTGTTATACAGGGGATGGTACCAATTCTCGAACCGTGTTAGAGTGAATCCGTGCTATAGAAGTGCCGTGTTATACGGGGGTTACCTTTATATAAAATTACTTGTCTTGACTGACTGACTGAGTCACTGACTGACTGACTTAGTCACTGATTCATCATAGCCCAGAGCAAATCAAAACCAAAATTTGGTACACAGTTAGGGTACGTCATGGAAACGTACACTAAGAAGGGATTCTTGGAAATTTCCCGGCGGGGGGAGAGGGAGAGCATTAAGGCTTAACCGGAAGAACGGCTTTTACTGTACTATTTTAGATGCGATTTGTTGTTTTTAACTGCGTTTTAGTAGGGAATGCACACTAAGAAGGGATTCTTTGAAATTCCCCAGCGGGGGGAGAGGGAGAGCATTAAGGCTTAACCGGAAAAACGGCTTTTACTGTACTATTTTAGATGCAATTTTTTGTTTTCAACTACGTTTAGTCTTCATTAAGTACTTAGGTGTATTAAATTGATAACATTTCAGACATTGTTATAAATATTTTTATAAATTTCGATTTTTTTACCAAATGTTCGAACCGTTTTAAATTCGAATTTGTTATTGCATATCTGTTCGATTATAGAACGTTCCAGAAAATTGTTCAAATTGAAAATAGTTCGCTTGATTCTCAGCAATTCTCATTATTCTCAGCGGTAGGTGTTATATAACAATTACTATGATTGTTGAAATACTGAATATAAATGGGGTTTGCTTGAAAAATCTCCGCGGGTGAAGTCACGGGTAACAGCTAGTACTTCTAATTTTTATAATGCCAATTAATAAAATGTAAATCATTTCAAATTAGATGGAGAAAGAG
>NW_019388268.1:0-7373 GCF_000671375.1 Centruroides sculpturatus
GTTGGGAGATGAAATTATCGTCTGTCGGTTTTGTAAAATTATGTATTTTTTGGAAGATAAACGATGGATTATTGTTTATTATTCCTCGTCGTCAACATAAATGGAGAAATGTACGGTTTCCGATAGATTTCGTTAGCGTTAAGTTTAATGTCAGGGCCCCATTACCACAAATAGCAACCGGACATCGCCCCCACATCTGCTGACTTCTTCCCTTTTTAACTTCCAAGTTGTTGCGTTTTAAGAAACTCCCAACGTCTGCATCAAGACTCTTTTAACCAAATTACAACCTGATTTTATTCTTGTTCCATTTTATAACAACTTTTAACGTATACAAATGCATACAGACGACTTTAAAGGTAAGTTGTGCCTTTCTTATACAGTTTTTACCATTTAATTGCATAATTTCTTGTTTTTCTATACATTTATTACTAATTTATTGTGTTTTTTATGTTTAATTAGCATTAAAACTGCATTATTTCCTACATAAGGTTTTATATTTGTGTGCTGTTTTATCATCAACCTAGTTTAGTGGCATTTTTAGACTGGTTTGATGCTTAATCCCTTTAGAATGTTTGTTTTTGTGTGTGGTGTTTGGAGTGCGGCAGGCCCTTACGTTTGCTCCAGCGACGGGCTTACTCGGAGGAAACTTGCCGCCGAGCCTTCGTTGGGCAAAAATCTGCTGCGGTTTCTACTTCTGTGCGGTTTCCTTTTCTATAAATTAACGTGTTTACCGAATACGTAGCCTTTCTTCGCCGTTTTGTAGCAGATGTCTTTTGGAGAATGAAGCCAACGGCATTGTTGAAATTGTGACGAATTTCCACTTTCTGAATACGAACGTAACAGTTTCTTTTAATTACTTTTGCGGCGGGTCGGATGAAGTCATCGTCTGTTCCTGACGAAACTTTTATATAGAACAAAACTCCTCAACGGTTGCTTTTGCAATTTTTATTTACTGGAGGCAAATATTTAAATTTATTTTGCTGTCGTTTTGTTTCTTCGTAAAGTTGCTTAAAAGTGTGGGAAATTTCCATTTTCTAGATGTGAAAATACGATCTTTCGTAATTATTTTTTGCAGCAGGCCGTGATCCGTTTGTTACTCCTAAAACTAATTTTTTAAGTCAAAATTGAATAATTTTGATGTTTAGATGTAAATGTTACGTTTCATGCAATTGGTTTTTAACAGATGTTTCCTGTAGGACATTGCCTTAGAAAATTATTCTGTAAAGTGGGATTTTCTGTGCTCGTTTTTATAACGGATTTAATTTTCGTCCATAAGTATGCCATCGAGGCAAACTTTTTTCGGAAGAGAGTGCCGTCAATTCTTAACAAAACTGATTTACGACTGAAATGTTTGTTTCCGGACGTGAATGTGATGATTTTTTTCTCTCGAAACATATTTTCTTCAAAGAGGATCACATTTTATTGCATACAAAATTGTTCTATGTTATGACAGGTTATGTTTTCTGAACAAAGTAAAATTGGTGAAAAAGTGGTTACAAGAAAGAAAATATTCCTTTACTTGTAATATTTGTAACAATTTGTATACTGGAGTGAATGAAAGTATTTTAAAAAAATAATATGATTATCTTTATTAAATCTTACAATAGATATTCTAACTAGAAACTTACCTTAATTCATGCACTTATTATTTTTGAAGATTATTGTTGCAATTTTACAAAACTGTTCTACATTGTTTATTTTTACTTTCCAGACAAACAACAAAAATATTTTCTAAGAAAATAGAAGTTTGACTTTTAAGTATTTTTATCTATCCCCAATTGTTGCAATTTATATATTTAAAGCAAATGGAAGTGCTAAGTTTTCTTAATATGTAAATTACTATCAAATACAGTTCTCTCTGGCTCCTAATTGAGTAACTTTGTAATAGTTATCCCACCTCGTGTCGTTCTCATGTTGTTTTCTGAAGTAGGTCGTCGTCACTTCTTTACAAAACACTTCTAGTCTGTGACAAATTTTTGTTTGCTCAGCAAAAACTGTTAACTGAAAAGAAAAGTTTCTACAGACGAAAAAGAAAGTCTAACTTTTAAACTTTTGTCTTTGATATTTGATAATTTTATATGTAAAAGTGGATCAAAGTAGTTTTTTTTCTTGTAATTATTCATATATTTAAGTACATTAGTTTTTGGGATTGTAATTAGATATTCTGTAGTATATAGTCCACTTCATTTCATTGCACCAAAGTCTAACTAATAGTATATTTGCGTACAGATGGTCCTAATAGTGACTGAATGTCAAAGGTTATTTCTCTTATTTATGTCAGCTAAATATTAACTTTATAATACAAAATTTGTAAATTTACTCTATTATAAGCTAATAATGTGATAAAATAAACAGAATATTTGTTAAATAATGACAAAGTTTTGTTTTAAATTATTTTCACTTTTTTATTTACGGCTTATAAATTACATCTTGTAAGATTAATTAATGTACAAATTACACAATTTATCTTCCATTAACTTACAATGCTACAAGAAGCACCTGTAGACTTGTCACTATAAATATAATTAACTGAATTTGTTTTTTTAAATACATATTCTTATAATTTAATACTTTAAACTGGAACACTAAGGCTATCCTCGAATTATTTTTTTCACAATTGCATCTTTACTTTGCATAAATCTTTATAACAAAGGAGATGTCTTTAATAAGAGGAGAAGCATTCTCAAACTGAAAAGTAACAATACAATGACCTGGTTATTGATGAATACCATTTGTTACTTTTCATTTCGAATGTTGACATTTATCTTCTCGCACAAAATATAATGTGAGAGAATTAATCACTCTGCCAAAAACTTTCAGATTTTGTGTCTCTGTATACTCTTAATACAATAAAATCCATTGATAATATTGTTTCTTAACTTGATTTATGAACAGGATTTGAGAGTTTAATTTACAAAATAGTTTTATAGAAAGCTTTACAAGTACTTTATTCTACTTTTTTCATTACTTTGCATCTATTATTGGTAAGGTTTCTTAAAATAGCTGCCCTTTCATTTCTATTGTCACGTGAGCATTTTGCAAAGTAACCAATTACGCTTAGTTCCTTTAGTAAGAATTTATATAAAACTTAGTAAATTACATCAAAAGAAAAGTGTGTCTTACATTATGATACAAGGGCTATTTTTTAAATAAGGTAAGTCTTTTAATAAAAAGAAAAATACTGTAAATATCATCTATATATNACAAAGGATGCATTAGTTTTCTCATAGTTAAAACAGCATTCAAATATTTGACATTTAGTACATTTAATTCTTGTAATTCTATCAGCATAAGTTAGGTTCTTGTCTGCAAATCATCATGTTTTTATCCTAATAAAATTATTACTATAGTGAACAATGCACTATTTTCAGTGTTAAGTATTGTAATCAGTTAGGTGACTAGAATATGTTAAATAATGAATAAAATTTTAGAAAAATACTTCGTACAGGTAGATTCTATAATGAACTCATCCATACAACCACATTAGTCACATATTTCCGAAAATGTACAAAAATTAGCATCATCAGTCAATATAATGTGCATTGTCCAGCACTCTAGATTATTGAACTGTAAAATTTGTGCGTCATACCTAATTACTGGAAGAACCAGAATGCGAAAACCTTATTTTTTAACTATCAATCATGTATTTTTGTTATGAAGATTATAAAGTGGCTATTTGTTGCATAAGCAGTTACAAAATAGTCATTACTCATAATGATATTTGATAATTGAACAAGCATTTTGATCAATTATTGTTAATCAAAATGATTGTCAAATTTCGTAGAAACACTACCAAATCTTTTATAGGGGATTACATGTTATCATACCTAGAAGACGCGTCATTATCTAAGACATTGTGATCTGGAGGTCACGACCTGTAAATTGAAAAATACTTAATGGTTTTTAAAACAAAATTCTATTATAAATTATCTATAGAAAGTCAAAAGAACAAACTATTAAAAATTAAATATAAACAGCATCTTGCAAGACTTAATTACAAAGTTTACTATAGTCACTGCATTGATTATATGTTGTTTTTGTCTTAGCAAATTGCACTTAAAATGACCTTTTGAGTGAATAGAAGCTAACAGTTGCTTGTAATTTGAGTTCTTTACAATATTTACTACTTTTATAGGTAAATTAACTCTAAATTTGAACAGATTCAGGCTCCAAAGATAGTATTTTTTACCTGTTAACTTTACATGCTGTTATACTATGGATAAATTCTTCTAAAGACCATTTTAATATGTTGAAACAGAGGACATATTTAACATATTTAACAATTTATTATTAAGTTACATAACTATTAATATAATAGATACAACAACCACCTCCTCAACTATTAAAGAAACAATTGCTTATTTTGTTCAAGGGTACAGATTTTCTACAAGGAAAGTATACAGTTTTAAAACAGTCAAAATTGTTAATTTAATAATAATATGAGTGTATATAGTCTCTGAATTTTACCTCAAATATAATAGTTAATCAAAATTAAGTAAATTTATTATTAAATAATAGTTTACCTAAATATAATCAATTTATAATGACAAATCAATTATAGATTCTCATCTTAAGTGACATTTAGATAGCAATAATTAAATTTTGTATTGAGCACAATTTAAAATTTGAATCAGTATTCAAAACATTTTCTTGAACCTGGTATCTCTGAACTTTTTAATCGTTTTCCCCAGAAAATCGTCACTTATTCTGAGAACTTGTTCTTGTTGCATCCACAATTGCCATCAAATTATGTAGTAGTCTACATACAGTAAATTCATAAAATGTTTAATAATTTAAAGTAACATGTAAACTCCATTAACATGCAATTAAATGTATGAATGAGTTAAATAAAAGAAAGGGTCAATTTAATTTAATTTTTTTGTTTGATTAAAAATAATTGACATTTTAAGAACAATTGAATTCCAATTATGATGCTTCCTCTCTGCTTCCGCAAAAAGGATTTCCCTCTATTTTTTTTTTTTTATTTGGCCAAGTGCCACTTTTATATTTATAAAATGACAATAGTCAATAAAGAACACCAGATGCAATTACTAAATTTATTAGATAATGGTTTCAGTATTTTTATTGACATAGTTTAAAGATTAAATCTTAATTTTGTCATTCAGTATTAATTATTAATGAGTACTAATGTATATTATAAATTTGAATAATGTATGTAATTAATGTAATTAGTATTGTAAATAGTTTAATAAAAATTTGTTTCTTAAAAATCTAATTTTTTGTAGCTTAAAATAATAAGTTAATCTATAATTAATTGATACAGATATATTAATTGTGTGTGCAAAACTTGAGCCTAGTTTCTATGTGCATTTTTATCATTACTGATTCATTGTGAAGATATGAGACTTGCTGATTATACCGAAATGTAAATACAAAACAATATAGTAATTACTTAAATGTATAATTCTTGTGTGGACACACAATACTATTATAGCATTCTTGTGGAAGCAACTCTCATGCAAGAAACTATTATAGCTTGTACTCCTAAGTAACCCTTGTAATGCATAGCTTTATACTACAAGATCATTCATTTTTATTACTTATAACTAAGGCTAGCACATCCAGGCAGTAAAAACTTATAAGATTTCTAGTGTTTACATGCCCTAGTCTTAGTTATAAGTAGTGAAAACTATATACAATTATTGGCTTCAGACTTACCTATTCTGTATTTGTCAGTTCTGTCCTCTGATGTTTTGTCACTATTAAGAAAAGCATACCTATTCATTAGGAAGCTATTAAGTTCTCAATGTTTTGATTTTTTTCCAGGACGGGAGAGGTTCATGTAAATTTTCAAGTTAGATTAATCTTCAATCTGGAACCTCGAAATGTCCACTCCGCCGAGCGGAAGACGCCGACCCATAACCAGACTCTATTCTGCCGAAGATGAAGCTCTGGATCAGATTGCTAGAGAGGTAAGTTTAACTTAATCATTGGAGACAAACCATAGTTTTTCCATATTTTACAAAGGATGCATTAGTTTTCTCATAGTTAAAACAGCATTCAAATATTTGACATTTAGTACATTTAATTCTTGTAATTCTATCAGCATAAGTTAGACTCTTGTTTGCAAATCATCATGTTTTTATCCATATAACTTTACATAAAAAATTGGTCATGTCACAAAATGAATTTTTTAAAATTATTGTGTACAGGTTCCTATGCATCTGGAAAATCAGGGATTTTCATTAGCATTTGGAAAAAGTCATGGAAAGTTGGGAAATTTGTTAAAAATCGTCAAAAAGAAGGAAAAGTCGGGGATTTGTTTCCTTGGTTGCCTTGTTGATTTTGTTTGCTGACAGTATGGCTGACCAAGTGTAGCTCACTGCTGGCAGTAAGAAGTATTGTGATACAATACAAATTGTGAAAAGTGGTGCAGAGTATTTTCAGGATCCAACATGTCACCAAACATACACAAAATTTTCCCAAAATTATAGCACACAAAATATATGAGCATATAACAATATCAGTTGTTATTTTTAAATTTTAAAACTGCTATATTAATTATGCAGTTTGAGAGAAAACAGTTTAATAATTTTGATCACATAACAAAACAATTTCTGATTTCTGAAACTTTTTTTTCCCAGTTTATTAATATTTTATAAAGTTTGGAAAATTTATTAAGGGGTAAATTTAATAAATTACACTTTTGTACATGGATTATACAGATTATTTTAATAATAATTAATGGCTTGTTTCTTTTTTCAAAGCCACAAAGTTTTACAGTTATGAATTAATAACAGGATAAATTATATTTATTTAATAAAACATTTTAGTTTCATGTAGAGAANTTGTTTGCAAATCATCATGTTTTTATCCATATAACTTTACATAAAAAATTGGTCATGTCACAAAATGAATTTTTTAAAATTATTGTGTACAGGTTCCTATGCATCTGGAAAATCAGGGATTTTCATTAGCATTTGGAAAAAGTCATGGAAAGTTGGGAAATTTGTTAAAAATCGTCAAAAAGAAGGAAAAGTCGGGGATTTGTTTCCTTGGTTGCCTTGTTGATTTTGTTTGCTGACAGTATGGCTGACCAAGTGTAGCTCACTGCTGGCAGTAAGAAGTATTGTGATACAATACAAATTGTGAAAAGTGGTGCAGAGTATTTTCAGGATCCAACATGTCACCAAACATACACAAAATTTTCCCAAAATTATAGCACACAAAATATATGAGCATATAACAATATCAGTTGTTATTTTTAAATTTTAAAACTGCTATATTAATTATGCAGTTTGAGAGAAAACAGTTTAATAATTTTGATCACATAACAAAATAATTTCTGATTTCTGAAACTTTTTTTTCCCAGTTTATTAATATTTTATAAAGTTTGGAAAATTTATTAAGGG
>NW_019388269.1:0-7329 GCF_000671375.1 Centruroides sculpturatus
ATGTCATAATAATACACTTAAAATTTAGATTGCATAAAAACTCAATTGTAAGGGTTATTTTAGAACTATTTAAATTAATTCCCAAATAAAAACAGGCTTTTAGCTTAGCAGATACATCAAAACCAAATTTATAAACTAAATTGAACGAAGTGTAGAAATCCCTTGCCTCTTAATCCAATTCTCTTAAATTCATCCTATTTATTCTGTACGTTTAAGTTTTGATCTTTCTATTAGGTTCCAAGCTTGCTTTTACTTGAGTATTAATCCAAACAATTTTAAAGTAACTCCTGTTTGTAATCATACTTTCTTGCATTTTATTAGCCATTAAGTTTAATTATGATATAAGTATTTTAGGAATTTTTTTTATGTATGTTTATATTACTTAGATACTTTGCATTTAATTTTCATAGTAGTTATTAACTTTTTTATTTTGTATTTAAGCTTTGTTTTAATATATTTAAAACATTGATAAAATACATAAATACTGTATAATAAAATGAAAATTGCATTTACTGGTCACACACCATCAACTTCAGCATCTTAAACATTGCTACCAGATCCACAACACATGTACCATTTTCACGCCTCAGCCTATTGTGAAGTTCCTTTCATCTCAATTGTCAATATTACAACCTTCCTATTAGACTTCATTCCTTCCACAATCTTCTCAGATGCCATGATTAAAAAGTAAACGCTATTGGGTTCAACAGACAGATTTTGCTTATTTTTAACTGTTGTAAAGTTTAACATATTATTGCTAATGTGATTGTATTCTTTGTTTAGAAATTTATTTAAAAATTTTTACTTCACATTTTGTTTCAATAAAATCAAGTTGAAATATATTCTTATAAAAAAAAGCAACCCATCAGGCATATTCTTCTTAATGAGTTTTGGAAAGGATATTTAATAATGTCATACAAATGGTAAATAAAAATTTGCAATGTGTTTGGAAAAGATGTTCCTAAACATTGAACATGTCAAATGTTTAAAAAGTCCCATTCAGGAAATTTTAAACTAAGAGACACAAAACATACAGGATACCCAAAAACTGTGAATGAAGAAATTGCTAAGAATTCACAGATAAAACAGAATGTATATAACAAACATGTCAAAAATAAAACAAAAAGTACTGAAAATATAAGAGTGTAATGTAAGAGTGAGAGAGAATTTGGAATCACAACAGATCGCATTTATGCTTCAAGCACATTTTTTCACTGTTTGCACAATTCAAACTTTGAAGCATCACTTGAACTCCAAAGCAAATTTTTGTCAGATTCAGCATTCAAACTCTGAAGCATTCCAAGCATGAGGTGAGGTACCACTATACTTAAAAAATATATTTCTTATTTTATTCACAGTGTTTTTGCCTTTCCTTTGCACTTTGCTTGCCTTAGGCAGCAATTTTTGGCATGTTGGCTCTGACATTTAGCTATTGTAGTACAGACTTCTCTTATTACAGGCTTGTTTGAAATTAATTCTTTTAAGATTGGTCACACTTCCAAAGTTGTAAAATATAGATATCTTCTAGTAAACATTTCACAAAGGTCAGCAGCAGGTGAATTATTATATCTTTTTCTTTAATCAGTCAAGAAATTCTACATAAACATGGGCATTGAGTTAGAGCTGGAAGATGCAGAAATATTTTCAAAGAACTACATGTGGCTCCATAGCCATAGATTATCGTCCATTTTATATGAAAAAGTTTATAACATTTAAAAGTTCATGTTTGTATGAAGTATTTCACTTCATAATAAATTAATAAACTAACATTCATCAGAGTTTATTCAAAATATCTTAAATCTCAATACTTTCAAAAATCACTATCTAATATCAATAGCTCTTGATTTAGCCATTTATGTTAAAATTATCAATGTTCCTCTTATGGTCTTATTCTGTCATGAGCAACCAACAGCCCCTGGCCATATGCAGCACTCAAGGTCCTAATATGCAGCCTATGGCATCTTGACAACAATTTTATTTTCCTGTTTTCTCCCGCATCATTATGCAACCCTATTAAGCTGATATTCATGATGAAGAACATTCAAGCTAAATTGGATTAGCAAAAAGATGAAAGGGAGAGAGAGTGTAAAAGTGGTGTAAGTAACAAAAATTTTTTTAATTAAAAATACAAAAAAGTATTACTGTAATTTAAAAATAAAATGATAATAAATGTCAGTAATTGACAAAGGAACATATCCATTTATTTATTTAATTTTATAAAATATAATTTATTAAACAAAATGTTAAATTTTATCATTAATATATTCGGGTTATACTTATGAGTTTTCCCACTCTGAGTAAGGTAACAGGGATTTGCATGGATGCAATGAAGATATGTCACACTTTGAATGCTTATAGCTTAAAAACTATTAATAGTAGTGTAATACATAATACATCATTAGACAGCTTATAAAGTCCCATTTATATCAAAACCCTCCACTTTTAACCCATCACAATAATTGTGTTAGAAAGTTAAACTAAATTTCATATGATTTTGTTTTGTTGCAGACAATTTTAAGGTTTAAAACTAGTGAATAAATGATAATAGCAATTATGTCAGCCCTACATTCTTTATCTTTGCTCATCACTGCTAAAACTTAATTTATATCTAAAATTCTTGATTTTTTTCCATTTTTTAACTAGTCTAGAATTTCTGCTGTTTATTTCATTTCTGACTTTTTAATTTATTCATCTTTCTGTCTAATTATACTGATGAAATATTGGGCATCTATTTTTTTCCAATTTTGATTAGTTAATAGTCTTTTTATATTGGTTATTATTTAATAATAAGGAATGTAAATACTACTACATAGCACGTACTGATGGGTATAATTGTATCCCAATTTTCTGAACTACAATTAAATTATCTTTTAATGTAATAATTAGAAGTTTATTTCTAATGGTAATGAATATAAATTTTTTATTAAATTATATCATTAGCTAAAATTTAATGTTTTTTTCTTCTTTATAATTTTTGAATAAATTAAATATATTTCATTTCTTATGTATATGTAAAACAAACCAACATTTTCTATCTAAATTATTCAGTTATAAGCAAAATGTCATTTTCCTATTTCTCTTTGAAGACACTTTTGTTAATATAATAATACAGAACTTTTAATTATAAGAAAAATTTATTTATTCTCTTTCCAGCCATATTTAGCAATAATATATAGTAGTATGGAAAGCTAACAATAAGTTGTAATAAGTAGTTGACAGTTCAGTGACAATTCTTTTTAGGAGATATAACCAAAAAACCAACTCCACTGTACTTAATTCTACAGAAAAAATTTTGCAACTATTGTTTCAACTAACATAGAAATTAATATATAGATTAAAGTATCATACAGAATAATTACATTTAATTTTTGTAAAGATAAATCATGAAAAAATTTATTACACCAATACATTATAACACCGTAAANAAAATAAACATATGAATATAAAATGTAATCTTAAACAAAAATAAAACAACATGCATTTAAGGTTAATGCTTCTTAAACTTTGGTGGTCAGACATTCATCAACTAATGACCAGAGTCACCAAACTATTTAATTTCTTCCTCATTTCAGAAAATTATTTTTTCACAAAAACTAAATGAGTAATTTTTAATATTTTCATTATAGAGTGGTACCTAATACTTCAAATAACTAACTTCCAACATTCCAGAGTTTGAATGTTGCTTTTATGTTCAAACTCGGTGAAAAAAATGCACTTGCTGAGTAAATGCCATCTCTTGCTCTTGCTGTGAAAGCATCTCTTATATTATGCTCGTGTGTTTTCAGCACTTTTTTTAACTCTATTTTTGATATGTTTGATTATATATATATATATAACCAATACCCATTAACCATGGCATTCAAGAAGTGTGGAAGCAATGAAGCCTAAGAAGGTTGTAGTATTGACAACTGAGGTAAAAAAGGAACTTACTGCAAAGCATGAAAGCTGTACATGTGTGAACAATTAGGTGGGCATGTTTAGGATGCCAAATTCAACAGTGTACACCATTCTTAAAAACATGGAAGCAATAAAGCCAAGCAGCTGCATAGTGATGTTAAAAAATGGGACATTATCACTCCTCACTTAAGGTACAGTAAATGCAATTTTCCTTTTATTACACAGTATTTACCGTATTTTACGGACTATAAAATGCACCTTAATTTTTAAGCAATTTTTTAAAAAAAAAAACATTTTTACCGTTTTTACCACCTAAATTCAATCCTTTTATACGGATTGAAGCAAACGCTGATCCACCAATCAACACTTAGTAGCGCTATCGGACGTCCACTGATCATATGATGGTCGCACAATGATCGCTGGCCAATCCGCAGTCGTGGATTCAGAACCACCGGTCATCTCGTGATCCGAGTTTCTATGGCAACAACTGTTGCTCGTTTGAAAAGAGAAAAAGTGCAGGAATTGTACGTTCAGACGATTCTATCCCAACATCTCGCAACTCGTGTTCATTGCATTGGTGCACTGCTGCTGCCAGTTGAATTCAATGTTGTCAGATAGAGATAGGTTTCCCGTGGCATCGAAGATATGGCCATTTTTAAGACGCAAGAATTTTAAATCAAACACGGGACATTTTTATATTAATTTCAAGTATAAGACACACCTAAATTTTGGAGGCAATTTTTCGAAGAAAAAAGTGCGTCTTATAGTCCATAAAATACGGTACATATTTTATTGTTTTCACATTTTAATTTATTATTTAGGGCATTTAATTATGTTATTTTTTACCTTAAGTGTATTTACTATTTAAGTTTATCAAAGTGGGTATTGTTTAGGGACTAGGATTAGATTAATTCACTTTCCAATTAGTTGTAATGGGAAAAACCGATTCAGACTTCAAATAATTCAGAAATCAAATGACCTTCTGAAACAAATTAAATTCAAAATATGAGGCATCACTGTACTAGGTAATTCTAAAACAATTTTACTTGCAAATTAATTTTGTTTTTATTAATTTGCATACTGCTCCTCTTTCATTTTGCTATTAATGCAAATTGGATTTAAAATGCACTTTTGTTAATTTTTAAATAAAATTTTGTTCTATTTGAAATTCCTACTATAAATTTCTTTAAAAAATTTAGCCAGTCTAGAAAACTTTATAGTATTAGCAAGTTGCCGATATAGCATAATATAAAAGATTGTTTTGAAAACTCCAACTTTAAATTTTCCATTGTTATTAAATTAACTTTTTTGATTTAATTAATTTATTTTGATAAAAGTTAATTACATAAATTAATAAAACTCTATTTACATACTTTTTTTCAATATCCAAATTTAACAAATTTAGACACTATAATTTTAAAGCAATATTTCTAATAAAAAATAAGAAAATGTTTGTTCTAATTACATTTTAACTATTTAAACATATTAAATCTAATCCCAAATAAGCCAGTGAGCATTAAACATTTTATGAACATAGCTACATAGTATGCAAACAGCATGTTTGTTCAAGCACTAGTGTAAAGATCTAATGTTCAAACTTACACTTATGAATTGGTGTTTTGTAACAAATGTGCAAAGGCTCTCTTGCTCTGCAATAGCTTTCCCTAATTGGTTCATAAATACTATTTGTGTTATTTAAAATAAAAGAAATGAGTTTTTGATGGTAAAGTGAAATCTTTTTAATGTCAGTTTCAGCACTATTTAACAATTTTAAAGCAAAATTTAAATGCAAAATGTTTACACAGACATCAGTCTTAATCTTTATATTTTTATGTATAAAATTTATTAATTTATGCTACAGAAAAAAAAAAACTCTGAAACTAACAAGGCGTATTACACCTATGTCTCCACCAATTTTGGTGAATTTTGACACAAAGATAGTGTTTGAAATGATAATGTAATTCTCCAAACATTTCATTTAATGGGCCATAACGAGCAAGTTATTGAGGTTCAAAAAAAGGTATCCATCCACATAGTCTGATGCTATTGGCTAGTTTGTATAGGCTCCTCTCTATCACAGACAACCTTTTTGCTATATAAGTTTCATGACTTTAAACTTTTTTTATTCTTTTGAGTGACGAATATTTACAAATAAATATGTCTGATACATTTTCCTGCTCAATAGTTTATTAAGAAGCCTGTTTTGATGACAATACTTTTGAATAGGATTAGTAATTTGTGTATTTATTCAAGCAAAACCATGAACTCTTGAAATTCTCGTATTTATATTTCAAATAAACAGTGCTCAGGACCTGATTTTGGTCCCCTTACATTGTGAGCTCTGAAGCATCGCTTAACTGTGCTTGATATTAGCTATGTTACTGATTACAAGTAAATAATCAAAAAAATATCTTAGTTTATTTATTTCAACTCTCAATTCTCCTAATTATTTTTCTGTAAAAACATTAAATAAAAAATTAATTATTTTTAAAAGGAAGAATATATAATTTTTGGAACAATTTCATGAATAAAAAGTTGATAATGTTTAATTTTTAAGTAATTTTGATGAAATCATATTATTAATTGATAAATATTTTTTATTTTTATTTCATTTGTAAAATTCTTTTAATTAATATAATTTTGTTTTACTTCCAAATCATCAAAATTTTTTTCCAGAAGATTAGTAACTTTTTAAATAATTATTAAATAAAACATAAATCTTGAAATTTTATATACATATGAAATTACAAAAACAATAATTTCAAAATTATTTTCACAAAACAGTTAATCATTGTAAAATTAAATTAAATGTAAAAATTCAACACAACAATTTTAAAAATAATCAAACCTCAAACTTCTGGAACGAGGACGAATCATTGGAGATCGTCTTCCTTCATCTTCAAGACCAGGGTTGCTTTCATTACTACTAAAATGTCTAGTATGTTTTGCATCGTCTGGAGTTGATTGATTTGGAAATAAGTGTAATTTCTCTTGAGATGAACACTGTGACTATAATAAAGATTAATATATAAACAAAGTAAATAAACTTTCAATTCAAATTCTTGTATTCTTCAAAACATACAGAAACATTTGAACTTCCTGGCGTGTTTGTTCCATATCCTGATGATGGGAGAGATGCCACGGACCATCTTCTTCCATCAGCCCTACAACACAAATTATATTGTAAATTAAATTGCCTAATTTAAAAAGTAGTAAATACACTAATAACAGTAATTTGAATTCAATACAATCAACACAAAAAACAGGAACAAAAGTAATTATAGTAGTGCCTCATATTTCAAATTTAATTTATTCCAGAAGACCATTTGAATCAATTTTTTCCATTGGAAAGTGAATATTAATTCACAGACCCTAAACAGTAGTCATTTCAATAAACTTAAACAGCAAATACACATAATTTAAGATAAAAAA
>NW_019388270.1:0-7339 GCF_000671375.1 Centruroides sculpturatus
TACCAATAATGAGGGTTTTTCTGTATGTATGAATGTTAGTGTGTATGGGGGAGCATGATTTTGTTCACCAACTTTGAAGCTTAATAACTCCCGTGCCTTTTGTCGAAAATTTCTGAAATTTGGCAGGTAAGTTTGTTTATTAGTAGGATTAATGCTTGTAAATTTTGGTAGTTAAAGGTCGAGAGGAGAGGGAGATACAGGAAAGTCATTTGTCATATCTCCAGTGAGGTTGGACTTAATAAAGACTTTATTCCTTATTAGCTTTTGCAATTTTTTTTTAAAATAAAAATCATCTCTAACGTAAATATTAAGCTTTTTCTCGTTTTATAATAATTAATAATAAAAAGTTTTTAAAATAAAATCTCATAAGGGATGGCGCTACACACATTTTTAACTTTTTTCCGGTAAAGTTATGCAACTGGTTGCTGCATTTTTTAAAAATATAATTGCTAGAAAGGATTTCTTCAACTTTTGGAACATATTTAAATTATTCTTTTTTAATTTAAATAGAATTACTTCATTGTACGAATTATAAATTATATTTGAGACGTAAAATGTGAATAAACAATGTTATATCATAGAATTTATCTTTTATACTACAGTTTGATGGCTATAAACATCAATATTTTTGACGTATATAATGAAAAACTATCGATAAAGTATACACATAATATGAACTTTCCTGACGTTAACGGGAAATAATATATGAACAATTTATAGTTCATTCGAAAAATGTTAACTTCATACGAGCCATTCCAGGAAAAGACTTGAATTCTTATTTTAGATTTTGCCCAGCCTTTTTTTAATTTTTATCCAAATTGTTACAATATAAATATACCTTAATATCACAGTAATCTGTTTAATGTTTGATTTTACAAATGGATATAAATATAATGAAATTAATATACAGGCAATACAATATAATGAAACAAAGAAGGTTATACATATATTATTTATCTACATATACGAATATATAAGGTAAAAACCTTGTATATAATCGATAATTAACCTTATATTATTATACAGAATGACCTTTCAATTCTTTAGGGATAAAATTCACCGACCACACCTAATGTCATTTAATTGAATAGAATTCATAAAAACTTCCGCTGTGACACAGTGTACGGTAGTACAATTAAGTAGAAACCTTTATTTGCCTTATTACGATAAATGATATTTAATGTTTCGGCTCGATTTCATTGTTATATTACTTTTATACATATATTTCGAACTGATGTAATCTCAATATTTTATAATTCTTTTATAGTAATATTAGTTTCAATAGTTACTGCTTGTAATGAATGATATGTCTTTTACATGTGATATCCAAGTATAGGATATCATATGTTAATTTGTAGTACTTTTATTATATTATAGAAGTACTACAGATTAACTGATTTCTAATATACAAATCGCTGGTATATTTTATCATTAATATGGTACTCTTTTATAGTTTTGAAACTTTTTCGACAGCAAATTAAAGAGTTTTAGTTTGGGTGAGAGCCACCGATAGCTTCTTTTTACATTTAACGCTTTCATTGTTTCTTACTTTTGCCAAACTTTACTGTTTTCGTTGCCTATTCTTAAGTGGTTGAAGGAAGAAAAAATCGACGTTGAATAGAATCGAGCCACACAAAAGTGTTGTAGAACACGTCTAGAATTTTATAAACTTGTTATTATGAGTATAAAATATAGTTGAACGTTACAGTAAAATAAAATATTTGAAGAAAATGTATCATCCTTTTATATTCTCTTCAAAATTATACCTTGTAATATGCAATTATATTATTCTTGTATTTCGCAAATCCCTGTTATATCTATCTCAAAGAAAGGTATTATATGTAGTATTATCTATTGTAAAACTCTTCTCTAGCCATTTCTCTAGTAAGGATTAATATATGATTTGCTACACTTCCATAATATTTAATCTTAGTAATTTTTTTAGATGTAAAACTTAATTGCATTCTTGATTTCCTTTGTTGTAAAAGAACAAGAACGTACTGTACTGTACAGTACATAAACAATAATCAGTTGGGTCTTCTTATGTTTGCATATTTAAGATAGAAAAAAACAACTTTTGCTCAGTGATATTAATTGCATGGGGGCCAACTCTTTTGATGGGACCTGGCACGTCTTATTGGGAATCGAATGGGTTTCGGCCCTCAATAATATTTTAAATGGTGCTAAAACCCATGAAATTGGCACTCATGGGTTATTTGTACACGTGTGCACACACGTGCGACGATTAATTTGCAAAATAAAAATGAAATGTCTTCTTTTTTAAGTATTAATAAATTATAATTTATTTTACCTACGCTAAAATTCTTAAATATAAGTTGATATTTATTACATTCGTTAATTAATATTATGAAAATAACCTTTATTTAGAAAATCTATTACTTTTATTGTTAACGAATATCTTCTAACATTTAAACAAATTGAATAAATTAACTTTATTATTGTTGTTACGTTAGTTTATCAAATTCTAAATTGTCTATTAATAGTGTGCAACTTAAAATAAATTTATATCATATTAATATACGAGTGAAGCCATTTATTCACTTTAATAATGATATACTTTATTAATTTATGTATCTTACTACAGACTAATAATAACCTGGCACTCTGAGAGACTTGGAATGTTCCTCAATGGTTGATTGAATAAAATCACTGAACACTGGTTGTGGGTTCGTGTCTCACCAACGGGCTGCCACGTGGAATTTTCCGAATTTTCTTCACGTGTCTAACATCTGTAGGGGCCAGTTTCCCATAAAACAGTCCACTCTGAGCAGATTGCTCAAGTGTTACGTTCCTTATCTCATCAATTCTACCATTTTGAGGGATCCGGAATCGAATCAGGGCGAGCAACTCCTTAGTAATTCTTAATGGTTTGTTACTACAGAAGATATCAGGCCCATACTTCACATCTGGCTGCTCCCATTGTGGGTCTTGTTCTTGTGGTACCACAGTACCACAAGACGGAAGAAATTTTAAAAGATAATAATAATTTCAAACATTTTATAAGATATTCTTCTTTCAAAAAAAGTATTTTATTAAAATATTATTTATTTTCTCGACTGTATTTGTAAACAAAAAATCGATAAGTATGTGACGAGAATTTTTATACGTCTTAAAGTAATTCATTCAAGCAACAAACTCATCGATTTGACTTTACTCTGACCTACTTTCTTTAAACAACACAATTCAACTTTAAATGCCAACAGAAATTTCAAACTAGTTTTATTAATAAAACTGAAAAGACCGAACTAACTTTTTCAATCAAAGAAACACATAAATGAAAATATAAAAGTATTAAATGAAATTCTGTAATCACATTTTACGTAAATTAGTTTAATGTACCGTATTTAGAATAAATTGTCTTCTACAATTAAACTTTTATTACAAATAAAGAAGAAAAATCGAAGAATTAGAAGAGAAATTATCAAAGATTTCTTAGAAAATAAATCTTGGATAATTTGTTCAGATGTACAAATGTAGAAAATGAAAGAATTTAATATATTTAAATAATTATATTAATTTATAAATAGAGTCATATTATCAATAGTATTTATTAATAAATAAAAAAATTTTAATTTAATATTGTAAAAGCCTATATTACCGGGCTAACAGTGGCCAGTAGATAAAACTACTGAACTGGTAGTTGGACAGGAGTTTGCGCCTCGTCAACGTTCTAGACACGTGAAGTTTTCCAGATTATTTCACGTTAATAACAACTAAATAGGAGCCAGTTTTCCAGTCTTTTATGGGAAACTGGCCCCTAGGCAGATCGCTCACGTGTCCGTTGCGGTAATCCAATAAAACTAAGTCCAACATCACTCGAAATATGGCACGTGGCTTCCCTCCGTCTTTCTNAAGAGATAAGATACTCGTAAATTTAATAAAGCGCGAATATCTTTTTATAAAGAGGATTTATATGTATTAAATAGAATTCTGAAGTTCTTTCGAACTTGGACATTTTTAATTTTAATCAGTAGTTTTCACGCTAGTTATATAATCTATGTAAAATATAACATTATGAATGAGTTATTGGATGTTACGTTTATATTTAAATATAATAGAGATGACAGTATCAACAACAATATAAACAACCCCAGTCATTAAAATAAATAAGAACGAGCAATTATTTATTTTGAAATCGTCACAATTTTGGGCTGCAATTTTTAAAATATACGTTCTCTATTTCAAATTAGTAGTGTCTTTCCCTGTATATCATACTTTTCCTGTTAGCAATAGAATCGTGATTGCCATCTATCTAACTTCTTCCAGGATAAAATTTGGAATTGAAATTATGTACCTTTCGATTTGTATTAGAAGATTATATATAGTTAATTGGGGCCTCCTGTCCCTAAGGTGTCCATATATTATCTCGTCTTTCATCTATCTAACTTTATTATCGAGATTAAGGAAAGACGGACGGAAGACAATGGGAATTTATAGGTCTACAATTTTTTTTCAAATTGCAGCTTAATAAAATTAATAACATGATATAGATAAATAAAACACACAAAATAAAACATATTCTTAAGCAACACTCTAATGTCATTACGGAGAATTTATTCTTTAATATTTTTTAATTAAACAAGAAAAATCACGAAATTAAATTACTCCAGGTCAGATATGTATTTAACAGCAAAGGAAAGGAAAATATTCATAAAAAATGCTGTTATAAACTCTGAGAAATTTGTCTAAACAGTAAAAAAAACAATTTTACCCCGTCCAATTATTTCAATTTGACATTTCACAAATTGTTTAGTAGAAGGATTATCAAAGAATTTAACGTCGGTTTTCTATTTATTATCTGTTTTCTTGCTTATTATTTTTTATTTTTAAAATTTCTTTTTTCTAAAATAACTTCAATTTTTTCTATTTTTTGATACATAGAAAATAATAATAATTAATGGTTATGAAACATTAACATCTCCGTTAGGTTAGGTATACCTGAACATGTAGATGAACCGTTCAGGTATACCTGCAAGGTATACCACCGGTACGTATGTACCCGGCTTTAGAGACTAAAAGCAAAATTTTAACTCCTACGGATTAATCATTTGAAAGATAGACGACCGGCACGACTGTATTGTTAAAGGAAAAGTATGATGTACAGGGGCAAACCACTACTAATTTGAAGTAGGGAACATATATTTTAAATTAAATAAATTAAAAATATAATTTAAAATTGCAGCTCAGAATTGTGACGATGCCACAATAGATAATTGCTCGTTTTTCATTTAAATTATTTAAAGTGCCTGGAAGATTTATTTATTTATTTATTTGCTTCTTCCGTTTCAATTATGTTAAGATTTTATCTTAACATAATTGTTTTAAATCTTAAGTATTGAATTTTTTTCATACTAAATTTTATAAAATTATTTTGCATATATTATCAGAATTAAAAATATTTATCATTATAAATGTCTTCCATTTAAATTTAAAAGAAACTTTGCTAGCACTCTTTGCTAAATTTTTTATATGGAGTTAAGTGTACCAATAATAAATGAAAAATAGCAGTTTTAAAACAGGATAAAAGCCAAGAAATATGAATAATATGGATTTAAAAAGAATTATTTTCGATTTTAATTACAGTATATTACACATGCAACTATATGTAAATATCTTTGTATTCAGCTTATACAATAATTACTAGATAAATACAGAGAGACCCGAAATACCAATCGGATCACCCTCATTACCAATGGCACCAAAATTTAACAATTTATTTAAAATATATAATATTTAAATGACTGCTCTATGTATAAATATATATATGGCCTACTATCAAGTACCTTACATTCTACTAAAATAGTACCATGTAGGGCCTCTATAAATAATATTTAAGTGTACCTGGTAATATAGACCATCAAACACTTTTTTGTTTGTCTGGATGGTCAAGTGAGCAATGACAGAAATTCTTCATGAATGATCCATCCTGGATATGTCTGGTTCAAGAGAGGAGGATAACTGAAGATTTTTCCAGGGTCGGTAGTGCTTTCTACCCCCTAATGTTATTCTTACTAACAAAAAAATAAAATCGTTAAGACTTCTTTTTAATAATAAATAAACATTTTAAGTATTTCATTTGTTGAAAGAAATGTTTACAATGAGGTCCACTAAGAAAAGATGAGGCCTCTTCTACAAGCTTTCCACTTCTTGGCAGCCCTCATTGTGGACATGCGGAATCAATGATAAGCATGGAAGAAAGACCCAAGGCGGAAAGAGTCAAACTAAAAAAAAAATAAATAAATATAAGAAAAAGATATAGGAAAGCACGAAGTTAAGGAAGGTTAAAGGAAAGATAGATAACTTTTCATTTATCTTTCAAAAAGTTGTATTGTATCTTTTCTCCATTCAAACTTTTTCATTTATTATTATAGAAACTAGATCAATTGGAAATAGGCTAAACTTTTAAATAAAAAAAATATTAAAAATAATATAAAAGTTTCTATTTTATTCTAAATATAGTTTTTTTTAAATGAAAATATTTATTTTCGTGTAATATTTTAATAAATATTCCAAAACGCACTTTACTGTATGTGCGACATGAAAACAAAGTACGTACTCGAATATTTTTCGTTCTAATACGTTAAAAAATATGTTTACAAATAATTTTAAAAACGTATTTTAAAATTTACAATTATAAAACTAACTTATAACTTATTATTTATTTGTTTAAATGTTTTAATTCTCGAGATTAATAAGTAAATTTATTATTAAACCTCAATTTTCAAAATGCACACCTATACATTCCACTGTCATCGGTCTGTTTGTCTGTCCTTCCATAATCTCGAGAATGTAGTTAGATAGATGAAAATCGAGACCAGATACGGAAAGCCTAAAAGCCATAATCCAATACGAACTTAATACAAGAAAATATATTTGAAATAATATTAACATTTTTAATAAGCTTAAAGAATTTCAATTAGGAAATAAATTTTAATTTAATAGTGAAAAATGTGCTCTTTAATGTCTAAAGTCCATGTATTGCATTACTGATTGAACAACATGCAAGAACGTTAATGAACACATAACAATTCTTTAGAGAATGCCGTATTACCGAACATTCCAGGTGTCAGATTAACGAACTTCTACTCTATTACTATTATTTCTACATGATTTTTAAAGTGTAATTAAATATGATTTAATTTAATTTGTATTTATATTTATTATTATAAAATTAGAAATTCAAATTTTATCAATGGTCAAATAACAGTTTCTGCAATAAAAATTTAAACGAGAAGAAACATTTGTTCTTCTTCTGTAAAGTGAACAAAACTTTTGCTGTTTACAAGATATCGATCCTATAAATGTTATATAAACTGCT
>NW_019388271.1:0-7404 GCF_000671375.1 Centruroides sculpturatus
AACTCATTTGATATGGTTTGCAAAATTTAAAGAACTGCTTATGAACTTGGTCTTTAGGTATAGTATCAGAAAATAAAAAATAAAAATTGATGAATAGCACTTGTGTATTCATTACCTTTATGCATACCCCACATATTAAGTCAACATTTCACTGTAATAGTTTTAATATTCTTATTATCAACAGTGCATCTTCATTTAAATTGTAAAAGAAAAACTTAATACAATTTTTGAAAAACTGGAAGAACTATATGTCTTTAAGTACAAAATACCCAAATGAAGTATATTAACCTAGTGTTTCTCAAACTTCACTTTCCGGTAGAGCTGTTTAATAAATTTTTGTGCACCATTTACCTAATTTGCATAGCTTGCTGTCAATATATTTGTCTAGACCCATAGATCTGTGGACCACACATTGTTGAGAAATCTGCTATCTGAATTATCTCAATCACCTGAATGTGAACATTTCTACTCTTTGGCACTACACAGTGCAAAAATTTTCAGTGTTTTCAGATGATGCTTTCAATGATGTCAAATAAAGAAAGCAGTTAAGTATCTCAGAATGGATAGATTTATGGAAGAAGTCAATGGAACACCTGGAAATCTTGCAAGGAGGGATGTCTCCCAGGAAGATTTTCTACAGGTAACTGACTCTATTTAGGTGTTAGATTTGTGAAGAAAGCCTGAAAAATTTTATATGGCCAGCCCACTGGTGAGATGCAAACCTGCAACCAACTACCAGTGTTTTATCCACCAAGACAGTGGTTCCCAATTCGTTTTTTCTGCATACCACTTCAAGAAAGAGCTCAAACTCACATACCCCTTATAGCAGAAATTCATATTAATCCATACTAATATTATAAATTCGAAGGTAATTCTGCCTGTCTGTTACCTTTTCACATCTAAACCGCTGAACAGGTTTTAATAAAATTTGGCACAGAGATAGCTTACACGTTGGAGATGAACATAGGCTACATTTTACTGCGAGAAAATATCTTACTCCCACGAGAAAATTCGATATAACGTGGGCAAAGATGTGCGTAGACAGCTAGTGATAAATAAAATAAGTTTTTTTTACATTTATTAGCTTTAAAATACAGTTCTAATAATAACGAAAATAACATAAGGTTATTTAATTTTAATGTGACAAATGTGCATGATTTTCTTAGCACAACTTTGTAAAATCTGGTTGCTTTTTGGTCAGCTTCAGTCTCAAATCATCTTCGAGTTGAAGTCAGTGATGATGTTTAGTTTTCATGTTTGTCATGACCGAAAATCCGCTCTTGCAGAGGTATGTTGCACAAAATGTTAGTAAATATTTTATTGCCACTTCGCTGACACGATAAAATAGTGATAATTGTACAATTAACACAAATTGTGTTAATTGTACAATTTTTGTTTCTTGCGTAAGAATTTCATTTAGATATTGTCACAAATGCATTTTTTTTAATGAAATTTTGAGAATATTTTTAGTTATAAATAAATGAATTTGTGCATTCGACATCATGTTGTAAATTGCCAAATTTTTGATAGTCCACCCATTATTTTTTTGATTGCTTCATGTCATGCATTTAAATTTTAAATCGACCGATTTTAGATTGCAGCGCGTACCCCTTCAAGCAATTTCACGTACCCCCACCAATTAGTGGTACGCTACACGTACCACTAATTGGAAACCATTGCACTAAGACATTTATGGGGCTAAGCACATAAGAAAACCAGTATTAATTACCATGGCCCAGACCAACTTGGGTTATTTTAAAATTTCAAGTAATTTCAAAAAATTATAATGTTTTAATGAAATTATTTAAATTGTAAATGTATGTAATTTTTCCTATTAATTTTGGTTAAAATAATTTAACTTAAATAAAGGAGTATTAATTCATATGCCTCTATATCCTTATTTTCTACAATTTGTTAAATGTTTGTCTACAAGGACTAAGCTTATTAATAGGCCATATTGCACTGGTTGTTTTGGTTTTTGCAATTTTTATTTTCACCTTGTATTATACCTGTATTGGTATAATACAAGGTGAAAATAATCTTCCTTGTATTATACAGGTATAATACAAGGAAGATTGTTTGTTCTTCCGAGTAAGTTTTTTTTCTCGGTTACAAAAACCACCAGTGCAATACATCCTATTAATAAGCTTAGTCCTTGTAGACAAACATTTAACAAAATGTAAAGGAGTGTTTTATAAGTTAGACAAAATGGCCATGGAAGGAAAATAATTTCAATAATATGAAAATTTTCCTTTTTACAATATTTTTTTATGATCATTACTTGAGGTTCATCCTTAACTGAAATTTTTGAGCTTTATAAAAATTCCTTCTGAGGTCATCGTCATAAATAACTTTTATATTTTGGATGTCAAAAAGTCCATTAATTACCTTCTGTGCTGAAAAATAATCATTTATGGCAATGAATTCAATTTTATTTCTATTAATCAACAAATTGCAAGAAGTTTATAATTGTATATGCTATCCTATGATGATGAAAACATACAAGGGAAAATTATATATGCTTAAATTAAAGCATTCTATTAATCTAAAATATTTATGTTAACTTATCAGTTTAGTGTTGCATGGCAAATTGTATGATAGGCCTATGTACAGTACTTATATGTATGATTTAATTTGAATTTTCCAAACTATATAATAATAATTATTAATTGGTTCATAAATTATGGTTTTATTTTGAGTGCAATAATTTTTGAAAAAATTTTGAGTTCTGAAAATATTCTGCATGTCTTTTCATAAGTTGCATTGTACCACATTATTTTTTGCTACCTGCAGACGGCTACACTTGGTCTACCTTATTGTGAACAAAAAAAATCAGCACGCAGCCAAGGAGGCAAATTCCCTGACTTTTTGACAATTTTTGTCATATTCCCTAACTTTCTATGACTTTTTCTGAACACAAATGAAAATTCCTGACTTTCCAAGTGTATAGAAACCCTGTACATAATATTATAAGTACATAGGAAGGGCATTAAAATAATAGTTGTTTGAGTTAGGGAAAAGTGTATGAATAAGTAGAAAGATTTAATAAAGGAAGACAAAATAAAAATTCAGTGATGAACACTGGAATGGGAGACCAGTTTGTGTGGCATGTCAATAGCCCTATATTGGTGCACTTTCAGGAAAAGGTTCAAACTGTGACTAACGCTTGATACAGTAACTTGCTGGTGAACAAGTTGAGGCACCCAATATGATCAAAATGTCAAAGACTTCTCTCAAAAATAGTTTTGCTGCATGAAAATGCCTGACTCCATACAGCTTTGCATACCGTGGATGTACTAAGAGATCTGTAATTTGGGATAATGAAGCATTCACAATATAGTCTGGACTTGGCACCATGTTCATTTGTTGGATCTTTGTAAGAACATCTGGGAGGTCAAAAGTTTGCTGATGATACCGAGGTAATAGAGGCAGTGCAAAGTTAGTTAAAAACCACACTAAAAAAGCTTTATTCTTGAGGATGTCTGGAAGCTTTTGGACTGGTGGATTGTGTGTTAGGAAGCAGGATGACTATATAGGCCTATATATATAAACTTATTTCAGCTTACACTACAAAATTGAAATCATCTCTATATTTTGACATAAACAAAAAAAATATTTGTTATCATTTAATTACAGCTATATTTAACTTGAATCCTTTAAACAATGAAGTCTACATAGATGAGTTGCAGACTTTAAAGTTATTTTTAAATTCCAATCAGGAAGTGATAGCTGATGACTTGATAATAAAATACTGAAAAGTCTTCACTTTAAAAAAAGACCAATGACACTAAAAACAATACAACACCCACATAATAAAATTATAAATAGATAATAACCTTCTATGTTTGGATCAAGACATCTTGTCTGTATAGTCTTCATTGTTTAAAATGTAAATAATCCTGGATTGTATGGAATTATTGAATCTTTTAAGTCAAAGATATTATTCTGTTTTATTAATTGTTTTAAAGATAAATCTGCCCATTTACTTAATTAAATATTTTTCTGCAACTATAGTTTTTATTTGTATGTTGTTATAGTAATTATTTTGTTTTTTATTTGATAAATGTTCATATTTACAATTTACTTATAAAATTAATTTAAAATTATTCTAATATAGTACCAGACCAAATATCTGGCTTTCAGAAATCTGGAATTACCAGAAAACTGGTTATTTTTGAATTTGGTAGGTTGTAGTACAGCTATAGTTTGCTGCTTGGCCACTTTAGTTAGGTTTCTGTAATATATCTGCCACACAGCACCAGTTCCAATATGACTGATGTAACGAGTCAAGTCAAAATGTTATTTTTGTTTTTGGGTTTTTCTTTTAGTTACAGTAATAATTTAGTTTTGGAATGTTTTCTTTTGTTTAAAGGATCAAACTTTTACATATCAAGTTTCTTAATTCAAAAAGACAAGAGTTATATGACTGTCATTCAAGAGAAACATTTTCATCAATCTAAAATGGCATCTCACATTAAGCAATCTCCAAAGGGAGTTAAAAAGTAGTCATTTAATCACATTGATACTGATTCTAAAAATCTGCAAAGTTATTTATGAAAAGATTAGACCGACTTGTCAGAAACAGATTGCAAAGAACTAAAACTAACTGTTAGCAAGTACTGTACCTCATTTCATTCATCAACAATTTAATTCTTAGCATGTGCCACGCTACCTCATTTACAAATGTAAATGAGGTAACGTGACATGTGCTAATGTGACATCACACTCAGGATGTATAAAGCAACAGTGAAGCAGAAGACAGATGAGACAAAGCTACTGAATGAAAGTGAGATGATGCTTTTGAGAACAGAGTCTAGCAAGTGAAAAGATTGAATTCTTTTGGTGTTCCTGGTGTGACAATTAGGCAGTTTAGATTCTAAGAGTTTGTAAGTGCATTGATTACAAGTTATTTTTGACATTTTTTGTGGAGACTTAATATTAAGTAGATTTAAGTTGTCAGGAAAGTTTTGTAAATACTATCTTTTTTGGGTATTTTTTTGAATGGGACTAAATATACTTCTGACTTTTTATATAACTAAACGATTGCTGGTTTATATTGAGCTACATTTCTACTACTATTATAAATTAAATGCTAAGTAATTTGGCACTACAGGCAGGCATTAAGCACCATCTCTTTCTAAATTTAATAATTAATAATATTATGATTTAATTAATAACTTTCTCTCACTCCTCAATGATTGGTTGGTGGACAAACACAGATGTGTGCAGTATTATAGCTTTTCTCTTCACTTAGCTAGTTGTTTTATCTGTTGATAAGGCCTTTTCCGTAATAACTCGTCGAGATATTCCACATCCGCCTTTGCCCTCTATCTTTCCTTCCAATAAAACATTTATCCATTCCAAGTGTCGAATTAGGTGGCCAATCATGTCATTTCTCCTTTTCTCAATCATTGTCAAAAATTATCTCTTCTCTGTTGCTTCTTTTAAAATATCCTCGTTCCACTTTCTCTCTGACTACAACATTCACATTCTTAGCCAACTCCACATCTCAAAGGCCTCCAGTTTTCTTTTCTCTGCTGTTCGGAGTGTCTATGTCTCTGAGCTGTACAACACTATGCTCCAGATGAAACTCTTAATGAATTGCTTCCTAACATTGATTGATATATTTTTCGATGTTAACATCTACCATTTACTATAGAATGCCTGTTTTGCTTGGGCTATTCTCACTGTAACATCTCTTCCACTTCTTCCATCTGAGATAATTATAACAGTAGTATTAATATAATCCAATATAATCCTGCAATCATTTGGCTTTAATATATCTATCAGGTTTAAGATGTTTATATTTTTTATAATCTTTTGACTTGTGTGAATTATGGCTGACTTAGTCTCATATTTTTTGTCTAGTTAACCCATGTTTTTGTACATAGTCATTTTCATAATACAGTGGGTGATCGGTTAATGAACAGTTCGATTAATGAACAAATTGGATAACAACACTTTTGCAAAAGATTTTTATGTTCAGACAACGAACACCTCACAGAACAAACACAAGAAGAAGCGACGTAAAATAATGTATACCAATTGGTCTTCCCTTGTCTTCAGGCAACAATTCAAAACTTTTTGGAGTGCAGGAGATGTTGACATCAATGCTCAACCTGGTATATACTAATCAGATAGTATTCCTCCGAACTTTGAAACTCTCCCTAGTACCGTGTTTCCCCGAAAATAAGACATCCACAGAAAATAAGACCTAGCACAGATTTTGCTGAATTGCGAAATATAAGACCTCACCCTGAAAATAAGACCTAGCGAAGTTTTTTTTTAGTCGTAACGGTCATCGACAGATGGTTGAAAGTGGCCGTTGGCTTTTTGAAAGTACAGCCACTGATTGGTCAGCAGACAATTACGCCACACGGCATAATTTGCATAAGACTATGGCTTGGGAATCACAGATTTGCATAATGTTACGGCTGGTGATGGCTAATTGGTCGGCCGGGAATCACACCACATGACATTTGCATAGTGCTATGGTTCAGTAAGCACTAATTGGTCATCGAGCCCTATGTTGACACTATAAAAAGGCGACAGTTCGACACACCGGATATACGTCACTCTCGTCTAAGTTCGACTTGGGAATTTTTTTGTTCAATAATAAATGTGAATTCTTCTTCCTGTAAAAAATAAGACATTCCCTGAAAATAAGACCTAGCGCATTTTTCAGAGCAAAAATTAATATGACACTGTCTTATTTTCGGAGAAACACAGTAATTCCAGCCTTTTATTTGTCTGACAGAAACAATTCTTTTATATTATTCAAGAGACTGTCAGGCGAGCACTCATTAAGTTTTGCATGGGTTTTTATTTTCAAAAGTTGAGAGTATTTACTATTATACTCTCAACATTGAAAATAGGAAGTGAAAGAAAGTGAAAGAAAATAGGAAGTGAAAGAAAGAGAAAGAAAACTTTCAAAAGGTAGAAAGTGGGCAGAAGGTATCTGATGTTGCTGGGCGGTATGGCTTGAACAGGTTTACAGTAGGCCGCAGTTCAATCTTATCTAAGATACAGTATAATCAAGAAAACTCAAGCAGCTAAAGGAGTAACAAAAATCACATCTGAGAAATAAAGAACATTGAAGAGCTCATAATGGAACCTGAAACTGACCTGACAACAGAAGAATGCCAAGAACTCTTGAATGAAGAACACCAAGAAACTCAGTGAAATATATTTTCTTCTGAAAAAGAGGATTAATGCTGATATCTGCTATTAAAAATATTTTGAAGTGGGAGGATGTCAGAACAACAGTCTTAGAATGACATCCAAATTAGATTGAGGTAAATAGGCTTAGGGATCTGTACTATTATTATTTCTGAAAAATCCTGAAGAAGAGAGAAAAGCAATCGACATTAGACAGATTCTTTAACCCCACAAACAGAAAAAAAC
>NW_019388272.1:0-7319 GCF_000671375.1 Centruroides sculpturatus
CATTAATAAAATATATAAAAATTTTCTACACCAATACATTCTTGCTACATGTGTACAGTACATAAATTAAATACAGGATTTAAAAATGTATGAAAAAGTTAACAAAATAAATAAAAATGCATTTTATATTACTCTCTTCTTAAGATTTTACGTGAAAAATGAACTTTTATGGCCTTAAGGTGTCTGAATCAAATGAGTCATTCGCCATTTTTTGTTTCCTACTTCTACCGTACAGTGACAGTGGAAATTTTGTATAGATACAAATAAATGACGATATATGCATTTCTTACATATGAAGTAAAAATATTTATGTTTAAAATTAAATTTTATGTTTTTTAACATACCAAAGGCCTTAAAATGCGAGTGACGGGCCTTTTAGAGATCCGGAAAGGTCTTGATGTATTCCATTGTTTCTTTATTTTCCAACGATAGTAAGTTGCTATGACAACGTGTCATCTGAACTAACATAATAATCTCTGCCTAGAATAATTTATACCTCCAGGCAATACAAAAATATAAATAGAAATTGAATTCTTTCGACAAAGAATGCTTATGACTGGCTACGCAGATAAATAAGAAAAATATGAATATATTTTTAAAATATAAATAATTAATAATTTGTCTTTGAAATAGTCGAATTAAATAAAATTTTTCCTATAAAAGTGCTTTGGATGAAGATAAAAACTGTGTTTTTGATGTTTGTATAACGGACGAGCTAACCACAAATTATGGATGATGATCAATTAGATTCGACTGTCATACTTGATTTATGATAGAAAAACTTACTGAACTAATTTGAAAATACCGTCTATATTGATGTTTTGTTCAACTTTTCGGACAGAAAAATTGGTAAAACATCATCGTAAAGATATTTCACATTAGCAAATTTATTACAAAGCATTTTGCACTTTTGTAAAGAAAAATCCAGCAACGAGTTGCTCAACTTTCCCGGCAACATTTAAAACTGCGCCATCAGTTACGATATTTTATTTAAAAACTTTTTATATACTTAATTATTATAGAATGGAAAAAACTTAATTTTGAGGGTAGGGGTGGGGTTTTATAAAAAATTGTAAAGGCTAATAACCAGTAAAATCGTCATTACGATCGATTCCACTCGAGATATGATACACGATCCCCAAAATCTCCCATCCCTCGATCTTTAATCGTCAAAATTTAATAGCATCGATCTCCTAATACACAAACCTCCCGGCGAAATTTCAGAAATTTTGGACAAAAAGCGCGGGAACTATTAACTTCAAACATCGTGAACAAAATCGTACTACCACAAACACATACTAACATCCATACAAACAGAAAAAACCCCGAAATTTTTTTTCTCGACGTTTCAAGGTGTCCTAAATCCAAAATTGTAAAACTCTCGGGAAGGGGTCATTTTTTTGACCAATGGCAATACTTTCCCTCTGTTATATATAACAGAGCCGTCCGTGAAAGTAAAATTAAACACACATATGATGTCGATATTCTACTTCTACATACGTTACATTTATAATTTACATTTTCATACGAAAAAAATTGCCGAAACACGAATAAAGAGGACATTTTACAATACAAAATTTATTAGGGTGTTCGATGGGATAAAGCAACGCAACGCAACACACGGATGATCTACAAGAGGGATGCCTCCCGAAAGTACTTTCTATGGGAAACTGGTCCCTATTTAGGTGTTAAATTAAGGTGCGCACGGTCAGCACCTCGGTCGGAAGCAAACTCGCAACCGAGTGTTAGTGTTCACGTGGAAAAATTGATAAAATACCAATATAGGAGGGTATTTTGCATTACAAAAAGAATTAATAGAAGACTAAATCGAAGGTGTTTTACACTATCCAGTAGAAAAATTCACGAATATATATACCGAATGAAATATTTTACCCTGGAAAATGTATTATTGGAAAACTAATCATAAGGAATTTACAGTATATTTTCACATAAAAAAGGTATAGCGCTAAACTGAAAGATCGCAAACAATAAGAATTACTGTACATGTATTAATAAAAACTGTATCTAACTTTGAGTTTGAGGGTTTGAAAGTCACGTAATTTGGTGATAACAATGTCGTTCATAGTAAAAAATCATATATTTAATGATCTATAAATATCGAAAGGATTTTTACTTAATATTTACGGAAAAATTCGTTTATAAGCATTTATTGGCACTTTACGACAGCGCCGGGAAATCTCGATATTGTGCTGGTCTTACTCGCAATAAAAAAGGGTGCTATATCGGAATTTTAACAATAATTATTTTAAAATAATTACAATTGCAAAATTAAATAATGAGGTACTAAAAGTAATTATTAGTTATAGGTCTATTTAATTATATTTAATTTATTTCCCTTAGCTTCAATTTTATTTATACTGTATTATATTTTAATATTTACTTTTTAATCTATTGAAATAAAACTTTCAGAATTAAAAAAAGTTTTCCTTCGTTAAATTTAAATTCTAGTTTAACTATAGGAAGATTCCCGTTGAAATCCTCGTAAAACTTCTATTTAAAGATGTCAAAGATCCACGTTCCTCGTATTTCATCACGTTAAAACCTATATTTAAAGTGTAAATAACTTTAAAATGTTTATTTTTAGTCAATTTTAAAAGTTTTATTTACTTAAAAACTTTTTAAACATCAAAAGAAATTAGAATAAATGAGGATAAATTCCATTCCGTAAGTATCGACAGCATTTTATTACATTAAAAAATCCATAAAAAACGCAATTAAAAGTAATTATTAGTTATAGGTCTATTTAATTATATTTAATTTATTTCCCTTAGCTTCAATTTTATTTATACTGTATTATATTTTAATATTTACTTTATCTCTCTTAAAAGGTTTCATCTCACTTTTCTTCCTTCCTTTTTACCTCAATTTTACTTTCTTTTTGAAGTGTTTACCTCTATTTTACGCCTCTTAAACATTTTCATTTCTATTTTACCTCCGTTTCGGCTCTATTTTGCTACTAGAATTCCTAGAAGTGTTTACTTCTGCCTTACAACTCTAGAGGATTTCATCTACACTTTTCCTTTTTTCTTTCCGTTTTTTATAACGTTTTTTGAAGAGTTTACCTCTTCTCGTCCCTATTCTACTTTCCTTCTTCTATAGTATACTCTTTTTTTTTAAACATTTCCATTCTTAATTTACCTCTATTTTAACCGTAATTTATTATTTTTACTTATATTTTTGTAAATGTTTATATAATTAAAATATTTTTAATTATTTAAACATTTTTATAATATTTTATTATTTTAAAATATTTTGGTAGATAAAATGATTGCAAATAATAGAGTAACTTCTTTGTAAATTCTTTATACATTATTTATCATCGTCTAAAGGTTTCTATACTTAATGAATTTAAATTGATTAATCTGCATTTCTATAATTGTATTCTGAATAAATTTAAGTTATTTTATTATTATACAATTGTTTTAAAACAGAATTTTTAATTTATTAGAAGGTTCATTATATTATGTTTAAGTTTATACATTATATAGCCTATAAGTTATATTAATAAACTTCCTACAAAAATTAAGAAAATGTGTAATACATGTCAATCTCATTTTATAAAAATTTTATAACCGGAAAGTTTGATTTTCATGTATAAAACACTCTAAACATTAATAAAATATATAAAAATTTTCTACACCAATACATTCTTGCTACATGTGTACAGTACATAAATTAAATACAGGATTTAAAAATGTATGAAAAAGTTAACAAAATAAATAAAAATGCATTTTATATTACTCTCTTCTTAAGATTTTACGTGAAAAATGAACTTTTATGGCCTTAAGGTGTCTGAATCAAATGAGTCATTCGCCATTTTTTGTTTCCTACTTCTACCGTACAGTGACAGTGGAAATTTTGTATAGATACAAATAAATGACGATATATGCATTTCTTACATATGAAGTAAAAATATTTATGTTTAAAATTAAATTTTATGTTTTTTAACATACCAAAGGCCTTAAAATGCGAGTGACGGGCCTTTTAGAGATCCGGAAAGGTCTTGATGTATTCCATTGTTTCTTTATTTTCCAACGATAGTAAGTTGCTATGACAACGTGTCATCTGAACTAACATAATAATCTCTGCCTAGAATAATTTATACCTCCAGGCAATACAAAAATATAAATAGAAATTGAATTCTTTCGACAAAGAATGCTTATGACTGGCTACGCAGATAAATAAGAAAAATATGAATATATTTTTAAAATATAAATAATTAATAATTTGTCTTTGAAATAGTCGAATTAAATAAAATTTTTCCTATAAAAGTGCTTTGGATGAAGATAAAAACTGTGTTTTTGATGTTTGTATAACGGACGAGCTAACCACAAATTATGGATGATGATCAATTAGATTCGACTGTCATACTTGATTTATGATAGAAAAACTTACTGAACTAATTTGAAAATACCGTCTATATTGATGTTTTGTTCAACTTTTCGGACAGAAAAATTGGTAAAACATCATCGTAAAGATATTTCACATTAGCAAATTTATTACAAAGCATTTTGCACTTTTGTAAAGAAAAATCCAGCAACGAGTTGCTCAACTTTCCCGGCAACATTTAAAACTGCGCCATCAGTTACGATATTTTATTTAAAAACTTTTTATATACTTAATTATTATAGAATGGAAAAAACTTAATTTTGAGGGTAGGGGTGGGGTTTTATAAAAAATTGTAAAGGCTAATAACCAGTAAAATCGTCATTACGATCGATTCCACTCGAGATATGATACACGATCCCCAAAATCTCCCATCCCTCGATCTTTAATCGTCAAAATTTAATAGCATCGATCTCCTAATACACAAACCTCCCGGCGAAATTTCAGAAATTTTGGACAAAAAGCGCGGGAACTATTAACTTCAAACATCGTGAACAAAATCGTACTACCACAAACACATACTAACATCCATACAAACAGAAAAAACCCCGAAATTTTTTTTCTCGACGTTTCAAGGTGTCCTAAATCCAAAATTGTAAAACTCTCGGGAAGGGGTCATTTTTTTGACCAATGGCAATACTTTCCCTCTGTTATATATAACAGAGCCGTCCGTGAAAGTAAAATTAAACACACATATGATGTCGATATTCTACTTCTACATACGTTACATTTATAATTTACATTTTCATACGAAAAAAATTGCCGAAACACGAATAAAGAGGACATTTTACAATACAAAATTTATTAGGGTGTTCGATGGGATAAAGCAACGCAACGCAACACACGGATGATCTACAAGAGGGATGCCTCCCGAAAGTATTTTCTGGGANAATTGATTATTAAATTTGGTAATAAGAAGTTACAAAGTAGAAGACAAGTTATAATTTAAAGAAAGAAGGAAAAGAGCAATTTTAATTCTAAAATTTAAAATTAACATTTCAATTAATTAAAGTAAACATCGGTCGACAGTCTTGTTTAAACAAAACTTAAAATATTTTAAAAAATTAATTAAAAATATCAAATATTTTAATATAAATCAATTGTGACAACATTGAATAATTTACTCCAATTTCTTAAGAATTTCAAAATGAAAATTTTATATAATAATTTATCATTCGATGTTTAATTATTCACGAATATTTTGTTCTTATTTTGAAACTATTTTATTCTATTTATCAATGCTTTTTTCCTTCGATTAATTATTCACTCGAGTTAGTAAGTTATCACCTCGAAACTTGAAGGAAATAGCATCTACTGCAGTCTTATATAAAATTTAACAGAAAAAAAAATCGATAAAAATCGTTATTATTCACCTTTAGATAAAATACTTTTATATGCACGATCGAATTTTGCATCTTAAAATAATCATTCTCTTGTACTTTCTAAAGGAAATATATAGCCTACTGTATATATAATTTAATTTGTAAAAATAATCTGTTTTATGAATTATATAATAGTCCTGTTTCGCTAGAATAAGAAGAAAAACTGCATTAGCTAAATAAGTTTCTTTAGATAATTTTATTTTCGGTCGTGACTTGTGAAGGAATCGTCGAATGTATATATAGGCTATATGAAGTAGTACTATAGTATATTCTCGTACATCAGCGGTATATTCAATTTGTTTGTTTAAGACTTATGGAAGCAAGTTTTTCTTTGAGAAAATTTGCTTTGTAAGTAAACTGATTTTGTACTTTTTCTATTTTAACATCTACAAGAACAAGTAAAATGTCTTGTTTTGTCTCTGAGGGATAAAAAATAGCGCACGGACAGGATAGAAAAAAACCAAAGAATGCTGCTAGACAGCGATTGAAGATTGATTCGGAAATGTTTAAGTTTCGAATATATTTGAATATATTTCGGTTTTACCAAATATATAAGTTTTTACGTGAGGAAACGAGGAAAATTTCTATTTTTAAATTCGGGGTGATTCAAAAGTCGGTTAACGGTGTTTTGTTTTGTGTGTTTTAAAGCGCATTGTCTATGCGATATACAAATTGAGTTTAGAATATGTTTTCTTTTATGAAAAGTATAGACGCATTGGAAAAAATAAGATTAGACTAAATACTACTATATATTAAAATAAGACGACAATTTTCAACGGTTAACCGGTTTTTATGCCCTCTGTAGCCCGAAACATTAATTAAATCTTATTATAATTGTATGCAGCTGGTAAAAGTTTATTCATATTGTAAGTAAGAGAATTTATTCTTTAAAATGGTTAACTGACTTTGGAACATCCTGTATTTTAATAATTTTATAAGATTTCTAGCGCTTTTAAAAATATTACTGTTATGTATTATTACTTTTTCACGTCTCACATTATAAAATCGTTTCTCTACTATTATGAAATACTTAAATATAATTCTTCGCTTGGTTATATTTAGATCAACTTGTAATTTATATTATCGATTGTTAGTTAAAGAATTATATAAGAATAAAAAATTTTGTGATAATTTTTATTCGTCAGACAAACAGCGAGACGAATTACAAGATTAGGAGCTCTTTGGACATCGACTGAAGATTTTATTGATCGAATGTACTCGTTTGTCTTTAACATTTACGTTCGATTATCGATGTATAAATTTATGTTGGCAAAGAATAGGACTAATCGTCACTAATCTCGGTAAAAATTAAAATTTTGTTGTAAAATACGAAAAAAGTATCAAATCTCTTCGTCGACATAAAGAAAAATTTTAACATATTAAAAATTACATTCAAAAATATAAATTTTGAGAAATTATCATATTATATGCATTAAATATTTAATATCAGTATCTTTACAGTATAAAAATGTAAAATTAGTGCATTTCTTTTCAGTAAACAGTCCCATATATATTCTTTATATTCAAAAT
>NW_019388273.1:0-7321 GCF_000671375.1 Centruroides sculpturatus
AAATAAATACAGAATTATAGATACAATTTTATAGATAGAATTACCTATAACCATTTTTTATGAAGAGATCAATTATAGTGATTATTAACTAATTTAGTTTTATATCAAAAAGATATGCAACTGAGAGTTGTAACTATGTGTATCAAAATAAAAGTATTATATCCTAGTATTATTTATTACTTATTTGTTTATTATTACATTTATATACTAATGTGTTATATTTATTACATATTAAATGAAAAAATTGATTTGTCTAAAATATAATAATTAGAGAACTAAATACAAATACAAGAAAATATTTGCTTTTAGATAAATGAAAAATTATTCACAGTTTTTAATTAACAGTTTACTTTTTAATGAATTTACAGATAAAGAAACAAAACTGATTACTCAAATTTATTTGTTATTTGAATTTAATCAACATTAGCAAAATATTATTATATATAGAAACAGTACATTAATATAAAAACTGTACTTACAGGACTAGGCATCTGATCAGGATCAAGTCTTCTTTGAAGCTGTGGTGGTGGTGGAGACTGAGGTACAGGACCACTCATTCTATTAGCAGATGGCATTCCAGGTAATGGAGGGGATCCAATTCCAGACTGATTATACTGAGATTGATAATTTGGAGGAGTTGATCCAGTTGGTGAAATTAATGGCTGATGAATTTGAGATGATACAGGAGGATAATGTTCCTGCAGAGATGACATTTTGGACATTGGTGGATATTGTCCCATTGGCTGAGGTGCAGTCATAGAATACTGCTGCATATTATTCATTGATGGCCCTAATGAACTTGGTGGTGGTGGTAGTGGTGGCAAAGATCCAGGATTTGATTGCATCTTATTAGTAGAATTACTGTAAGGTACAGGTGGTGGTTTTTGACTAAAAGCAGCTGCATTTGTACCAATACCTGATGATACTGATGGTGAATTATTAACTGATGAATTTAATGGAAGGCCATATGATGGACTTGAGAACTGTGTTGTAGGGGGTAATGGAGCTTGATTCTGAAGCACATTAGTTCCTTGATTGAAAGTTGAATGCTGTGATTGAGGAGGAAGAGGTGGTGGTGGAGGAGAAATAAAATCTCTGTTTGATTGAGTATACGTGGGAACTGAAGGAAAAGCTGATGCAGGCATTGGCTGATAGGCACTGCTTGTAGAATTTAAATTTGGCAATGGACCAAAGTTACTTCTCACAGGGGGAACTGAAGGATTACCAAAACTTTGTGAATGTGCAGGTACTTGTGATAATGTCATATTATTGACTTGCTGACACAACTAAAAATAAAAAAATATTTATTGGCATTTTGAAGTATTTCAATATAAGAAAAATGTAATTATATATTTTTCATTTTATTAGGTAAAAATGTTCTTCAAATAACTGTTCAGAAAAAAACTGTTTAATTATAATTATTTACTAAAAATATAATAATAAACATTTTCCTTCCTTTTATCATGGCTATGCATTTGTATATAATCTTTTTTTCTTAATCATTTCACAATTCAATAATCATATACTAGGATATTATTATAAAAAAATAAGACATAAAAAACTGACACACAAACTGGAAATATATATTAAAACAACCACTTCACACCTAAGCGATAATTCCAGCAAACGAACAATAAAAAAGGTTTAATGTTCAAATGTTTTCATTTTTGAACATTAAACCTTTTTTATTGTTCGTTTGCTGGAATTATCGCTTAGGTGGTTGTTTTATAAAAAATAATTTCTGAAAATTAATTTTTTTTGTTTAACATCCTTCTTTAATGCAAAGCAGGTTTGTTTAGTCTATTTCTTTATTTTGCAATAAAACTGAACAAGTATGTTTATTTAATATATGCTATCAAATAGCATACTTAACATATTTTTTGCCATTTTTTGACAGGCAGTATCATGCATTGTTTTTCCTAATATATCACATTTATTTCTATCATTAAATACAAAAAAAAATAAAATTTCTACAGGAATTTTTTTATTAGAATAGAAATGTTTGTTTTCCACAGTTTAGTTAATATTTTGAAAGATTTTGGGGATAGACTCTGATATTGAATATGTTGTATGATCATGCACAAATTGCCTGTTCTAACATTACTTTAATCACATTCTTGAGTTTTAGTTTGATCATCATGTAGACTACATGTATTTCAGTTTTAATGCTAAAACTACACTAATATGATCTTAATTTTATACTTACAGGACATTATTTTTGCTTAAGATATTTTACTCAAAATTCTTTATGATATATCAAGTAATTGTAATTAATTGTAATTTTTTGTCAAATATTTATCTATAACTAAGCCTACTTCTTTGTGAAAGAAATAATAATAAATATATAAATATTTTTTTTTACCAATCTGAAACCGTGTTGTCATTCTTATTTGTTTCTTAAACACTATGTAGTGTAATAACATAGTGTTTAAGAAACACTATGTTATTACACTACATAGTGTTTCTTAAACACTATGTTATTACACTACATAGTGTTTAAGAAACAAATAAGAATGACAACACGGTTTCAGATTGGTAAAAAAAAATATTTATATATTTATTATTATTTCTTTCACAAAGAAGTAGGCTTAGTTATAGATAAATATTTGACAAAAAATTACAATTAATTACAATTACTTGATATATCATAAAGAATTTTGAGTAAAATATCTTAAGCAAAAATAATGTCCTGTAAGTATAAAATTAAGATCATATTAGTGTAGTTTTAGCATTAAAACTGAAATACATGTAGTCTACATGATGATCAAACTAAAACTCAAGAATGTGATTAAAGTAATGTTAGAACAGGCAATTTGTGCATGATCATACAACATATTCAATATCAGAGTCTATCCCCAAAATCTTTCAAAATATTAACTAAACTGTGGAAAACAAACATTTCTATTCTAATAAAAAAATTCCTGTAGAAATTTTATTTTTTTTTGTATTTAATGATAGAAATAAATGTGATATATTAGGAAAAACAATGCATGATACTGCCTGTCAAAAAATGGCAAAAAATATGTTAAGTATGCTATTTGATAGCATATATTAAATAAACATACTTGTTCAGTTTTATTGCAAAATAAAGAAATAGACTAAACAAACCTGCTTTGCATTAAAGAAGGATGTTAAACAAAAAAAATTAATTTTCAGAAATTATTTTTTATAAAACAACCACCTAAGCGATAATTCCAGCAAACGAACAATAAAAAAGGTTTAATGTTCAAAAATTAGAACACAGCTATGTTTGAAAACTATTAGAGATAGAACTGTTTTTTCTATTCTTTGCAATTTTTCCTGATGAGGGCCTCTGAAAGATGGCCAAAAACGTTTGAACATTAAACCTTTTTTATTGTTCGTTTGCTGGAATTATCACTTAGGTGTGAAGTGGTTGTTTTAGTATATATTTCCAGTTTGTGTGTCAGTTTTTTATGTCTTATTTTTTTATAATAATATCCTAGTATATGATTATTNTCAAAAACTATACAATATAACTAATAGTATATTTCCACCGCTAATGCTAACTTATTGACATAGCCTTTTAGCTTGATCTGTTTGCAAATAAAAAAAAGAAAGGCTCTAAAGTTTCTGTAGAAAATTTTTATCCATTAATAATCATAAATCTGAAGTCTGTTAAATTGAGGACCTAATGTATATTAAAATTATTTAAAAGCGTTTACAAATTTGGTTTTGAAATGTTTACAGTTTTGATTGAGTAATTGATAGATAATAAATCTCCATATGTATTAATTTGATAATTGTGTTTTTTGCACTGTTATGAATATTATTAATGTTACAAAAGGAACAAAACAACTAAATTTAAGCAAAAACATTTTTAGAACTTATAAGTTGAAAATTTTTAAAAATACATTTTTAGCTCATATATTTAATATTTAATTCGAAACTTATGCAGTTTTAATTAAAACAGAAATTTTATAAAGGAAATGCATTCAGAATATACAGAAGTTTAGAATTACAAAAATTAACAGAATTTATTTCTTTTATTTAACTGTTTCATTATAATACTGTACTTTATAAACATTCAGTTTACTTCGACATTCTACATTTCTTTGTGTGACATTTTTTGAATTTAAAAAATAATGATGATCTATATTTTTCAGCAATAAATTAAATAAAAAACAAGCATTTTCAACTCTTTAGTAATAATTTTTCAGATAAAAATTTAAAATTGTAAAACAATTGTATACTAGAATGTAGAAGTAATATATCACATCCTTCTTATAAAATACTTACATTTACATTTTATTTTAATGATATGAAACCGTACTTTAAATTTTGTTGCTGCATTGAACACAATAAAGTGCTATAAATTAAGACACTTGGCAGGTTTTCTCATCTTTATTTAGTTGATACGTGTGAAAGTAAAGATGTATCAACTAAATAAAGATGAGAAAATCCGTCAAGTGTCTTAATTTATAGCACTTTATTGTGTTCAAAACAGCAACAAAATTTAAAGTACGGTTTCATATCATTAAAATAAAATGTAAATGTAAGTATTTTATAAGAAGGATGTGATATATTACTTCTACATTCTAGTATACAATTGTTTTACAATTTTAAATTTTTATCTGAAAAATTATTACTAAAGAGTTGAAAATGCTTGTTTTTTATTTAATTTATTGCTGAAAAATATAGATCATCATTATTTTTTAAATTCAAAAAATGTCACACAAAGAAATGTAGAATGTCGAAGTAAACTGAATGTTTATAAAGTACAGTATTATAATGAAACAGTTAAATAAAAGAAATAAATTCTGTTAATTTTTGTAATTCTAAACTTCTGTATATTCTGAATGCATTTCCTTTATAAAATTTCTGTTTTAATTAAAACTGCATAAGTTTCGAATTAAATATTAAATATATGAGCTAAAAATGTATTTTTAAAAATTTTCAACTTATAAGTTCTAAAAATGTTTTTGCTTAAATTTAGTTGTTTTGTTCCTTTTGTAACATTAATAATATTCATAACAGTGCAAAAAACACAATTATCAAATTAATACATATGGAGATTTATTATCTATCAATTACTCAATCAAAACTGTAAACATTTCAAAACCAAATTTGTAAACGCTTTTAAATAATTTTAATATACATTAGGTCCTCAATTTAACAGACTTCAGATTTATGATTATTAATGGATAAAAATTTTCTACAGAAACTTTAGAGCCTTTCTTTTTTTTATTTGCAAACAGATCAAGCTAAAAGGCTATGTCAATAAGTTAGCATTAGCGGTCGAAATATACTATTAGTTATATTGTATAGTTTTTGACGAGAAACAAAATTAAAATAAAGTTTTGTTTTTACAATAAATTTATTTTTATATTTTTAACAAATATTTTATTGGTATATATAAATTACTAAATGTATGGTAATGGTCAAGGAAATTGCATTACCTATGAAATATACCAAAAATTGTTCAGCAGATGTGTAAAGTAGCATATTTAAGCTAAGATTGCAATCTGAAATAATAACAATTTGTTGTATACAGAAGTAACTAATAAAAAGAAAATGAAACTTATTACATATACTGCTATACTAAACTTATGTGTATTTTACATCACAACTTCACCATTCCTGTTAATGGGCTTTGACACAAGAACATACCATTCATAATTATGGAAGCAAAAAGAGTTCACAACATACACCTGAAAAACATAACAATTATATTAATTCTTGTTGAATAGGATTCTAACATTTTGTAGGAACCACCTCAAGCATTAGTTAATAGCTTTGTAGCACTCTGGCATAGAGTAGATGAGTTAGTTTGAGTATTCTATATCAAAATCTTCTAATACACTCCTGTAGTTGTTTAGTTTCATACCAATTCTTTCCAATTTTCATGTCCTTATTATGCCAGCAGTTCTTAATAGGATTGAGATCAGAACTGTTATTTGGCTGCTTAAGTGTCTTATCTTAACCATTTGTAGGAATATTTTTTTATCTAAACAATTTGTCAGTTTAAGTTACAATAATGCTAACAAACTATATAAGAAGAACATATTCTATTTTTCTCACCATCTTAGCTTGGTGACATGACACAAGTTGTCCTAGAAGATTCAGGAATTTGTGTTACAAAATTGTTCCTTGATTGTTGGAATTAGCTTGGCAGATAAGATGTTTTTTGTAACACTTTGTATTCACAAACCCATTTACAAAGTGTCTACATCTTTACTGGATCTCCACACAATAATTAACAACTTATTGACATTAGTGGTTGTTGTTGTTGTAGTCAGTGTGGTCTACATTGATCATCTATCCTGACCTTAAAAATAAAACACCTTCCTCTCAAATTTCACACAAAGCTGATGTTAATCAGTGTAAGTTGAGATAATTTACAGCAAGTTTCTAAAATTTGATGTGTATATTTTTTTAGTTTTTGAATCCAATTACAATCAAATAAACAAAAAAAGAAACTTTCAGAATTCCAAGAGTATTTTATATCATTACAAAGAAGACAAAATGAAGAAATTAAACATATATTCATAGTTTTGGATGTAATGTCGACAGTTTCACAGTTTTAGAATAAAAAATTGCTTGTTTTTATGAGATGTAACTTGTTCTTTTTTTCTTTTTAATACCCTCTAGAAAATGATGTATAACCTCACTTAAACCGGCATGCCGGTATTCCCCTGGGATAAATTGGCATGTTGGTTTTTACTATACAGAAATATCTGATTTCATGGTCTCCTCAGACAGACTGACATGCCAGATAAGCTGTTAAAATATGATAAAAGAATGCTGTTTAACCCAGATAAGCTGATATCTATAAAACTTAATCATCATTAATGGCTTCTTATATTGATGATAGACTTTTAAATCTGTTTCACAAAATTGCACAGTTCACATATTCACTTTTATGCCTGTCTTGCTCTTTCCACTTTACTGAATGTAAAGTGTTCAAAAGAATTAGCAATTCATTGTTGCAGACTGAGATGATTCAGCATCCTATCTTGAACAGTATAGTCTACCCTATGATCTGGTTTTTGTTTCAATATTCATGTCTCCTTTGTGACAAATGAACTATTGTTGATTGATGACAATGCAGATTTTGCACTATTTCACAAGAGGATAAACCTTCAGCATTCAAAACAACAATTATGGACATTTTATGCTGTTAATCATCAAAAACTTTTTATTCATACTTATATATTATAACATTAACACATCCTGTATATTATAAATTCATTATTAACATGCATTTTTAATATATGATACATTTAATTTAATAGGCTTTTGACAATAGCAGATACCCCTTCCGCAATCAATCTGTTAAACTGAAGGCCAACTGTACTGGTTA
>NW_019388274.1:0-615 GCF_000671375.1 Centruroides sculpturatus
GTTTATTGAAATGAGTATTTTTATAATCTGATAACAGATTAATTCACTTTCCATTATTTTTAAGGGAGAAATTGATCTGGACTTCAAACAATTCAGACTTTGAAAGGCCTCCTGAAACAAATTAAATTCAAAATGTGAGGCACCACTGTACAGTACATCGACAAAAATTTAACATAATTGATAAATGGCACTTAATAACATAAGTTTTCCCAATACCTGCAGGAATATAATATTTTATCTTATCTGTAAAATATCTGGAAAATTAAATGTAAATATTACAAATTCAATAAAATTTTCACTTACCTAAATGGAAATTGCTTTTTAAAACTGTATGAAGTAGTAGCTGTCATGCTAATTAATTCCAAAAGAACACCATAAAAACTGATTCCTTCACTACTTTTTGCATTGTATAATTTCAATATTTGAGGTACTTTGACTAAAATATAAAAAATGGAAAGTTTAATTAAATTAAAATCATTTAATTATAAGTATACAAATTCATGACAAATTTATTGTAATAATTCTGTAAAATTTTACTCAAAGTACTTAAATTCAGTTACACATTAAAATTTTATAAAACAGACTTAACTAACAGCAGAAAGCAATAAAATATTT